>NC_083435.1:46018775-46318775 GCF_020745735.1 Hemiscyllium ocellatum | reverse complement strand
CAGGAAGTTCATTTATCTTGGGTGTAGTTTTCGAAAGCACAGTGGATTCGTTCACCAAATGTTCTGCCACAAAGCTACAAATGATGCGAGATAGCCATGTTCTGGAGAAGGTAGAACCAGTCAAACAGGACGGATGACAACTGCTCAGGCCTAGGAGCGATGCACATGAGGGGCTGATTCATTGTGCATTCAGAGAGGGTTTAAACAGGAATGACAGCGAGATGACAGCCTGAGCAAGGATATATATTACAGGAGAAAAGGCGAAAGGCAGGAAAAGACGAAGTTAAATTGGAAACCAGAAAAAAGAGGTAAAAAATGGAGAAAATGAAGCTAAAGATGACTAAAGGGTCAAGAACAAATCTAAAGTCGCCATGTGCGAAGCATTCATAATGTGATAGGTTTTAGTGCAAATAGATATACACGGTTATTATATAATTGCAATTACAGAAAAATGGTTGCCAGGTGACCAGGGATGGGAACGGAACGTCCAGGAGTATTCAATACGTAGGAAGTACAAACAGGCAGTGAAAGGAAGTGAGATGCTATTGTTAGTGAAGAATTGAATCAATGCGAAAGTGTGGAAGAGTAAGGGTTGAAAAATCATGACGTGGTATCTATATGAGTAGAGATAAGAAATACTGACATACAGAAAACGGAGGAGAGGGCTGTCAAATGTCATGAAAATATAAAACATTACAAGGGAAACTAAAGATATAAATAATATACCTGAACTGCTTGGAAACAAAAGGTCTTCTGTGACAGAGGAATTGAAGAAAAGCAGTGTTATGAACAACGTAGTGGAAAGTAAGAGAATGGGACAAAGAGCTGAAAGTTCCTCAGAGCCTGATAATCTGTATCTCAGAATAGTAAAAACGGTGAACCTGGAAATGCTGTATGTATTGGTGGTCATTGTCAAAAAATCTATACACTTTGGAGCTGTTGCTATGCATTAGAGTTTGGCAAATTTAACTCTACTATTTTAAAAGGGAAAGACAAGAAAAGAAACAGAGAGTTGAAGACCAGTTAGCTTAATATCAGCAGCCAGGAAAATGTTATTGCACCAGTCGTGAGAACAAAACACTTGGAAAGCATAAATGGGATTAGACAACATCAGCGTTGGTATATAAAAGGGAATCAAGTTCAACTCAGCACATGGTAACGTTGTCTCACGCTATAAAGGGTAGAATACGTAATGAAGAACCAATGGATATGGTTTATTTTGATTTCAAGATGGGTTGGAAGGGATTAGAGGCAAAATTCAAAAACACAGGGTTTGGGTAATATATACTGGCATGGATTGATAGTTCATTGAGAGAGGTTAAACAGAGTGTCGGAATAAATAAGGTGCACTTCCATTCCACGTGGCTGTTGGTGAAGAGCAGGGATGGTGTTTGGGCCATAGCTACTCGAGATATAATACGGCAACCAAATGCACTTTGTTCATGTGAAACTAAGTAGGATTGTGAGCTGTAAGGAAAATACAATGAAGTCATAGGCTGATGGAGTAAATATGCATTAACGTGAGGTTAATACGTTTGGTATGATGGCAGATGACAGAGTATTTAAATGGAGAAGAGTGGGAAATGTGGATATACAAATAACCTTAGTTTCCTTATTCATTGGTCGATGAACGTAAACAGGCAGGTTAAAAATCTGTTAGGAAGGCAAATATGCAGTCAGCCTTCATTGCAGGGATGTTAATTCAGAAGTTATTCCAATTAATAAGATGGAAAATGATGTGCTGCATTTTGTTTTTGTCTCCCTGCCAAAGAGTGAATATATTTACCATAGAGGGAGCGAATCAAATGATCACTACAATGGTTGTCAGAATGAAGGAATTGTCCCGTGCATAGAGATTGGTTTGACTGGGCCTGTGATCACTAGAGATCAGAAACATAAGAGGAGATCAGATTGAAAAGTGGTAAATTTTAAACGAACTGGACAGGGACAGTGTTTTCAGGTTTACAGAATCTTTACAGTGAGGGAACAGGCCCTTCAGTGCAACAAACCCAGACTTAACCTGCACATCGCTGAACACTATGGGAAATTTAAAACGTCCAATTCACCTAACCCACACTTTTTTTGATTGTGAGAGGAATCCTGCACACTCACGGAAGAATGTGCAAACGCCACACACAGTCAGCCAAGACTAGAATTGAACTAGGATCCCTGGTACTTTGCTGAGGCAACGCCAATCATTGAGCCACCGTGCCAGCCAAAACTCGCAACAGTCTCCGGATATGGACTCAGCAATTTAGGGTGGAGCTGAGGAAGCATTTCTTCATTAAGAGGCTGTTCAATCTCTGATTTTAGTTATCAACGAAGGCTGGGGAAGCCTGCAAATTTGGAAGGTTAAAAAAAACAATCGTTTTTATTCGGATATTGATAGCAAATGGGAATGTCACGTTGAGACATATAATCCGCCAAAGAGCAGACTCAAACAGCTGAATAGCCTGTTTCTGCTTCTAGATTCTATATTTGTTTCACATTCGTCACATAGAGCTTCAGAGATTCTGATGTTAAACATACCCAAGACTGAGATAGTCAAACTTTAAATCAATAAGGCAATCATGGGATATCGTGTGAAGATAGGAAAATGATGTTGAGGATTATCAAATCACTTATGATCTCATTGATGGACTGAGCAGGTTTGATGGTCTGAATGGCCATATTCAGTTAACACAACTTAACCTGGCTGACAGCTGACAGCTAAGTCCTCCCGCGCCCGAGCCTTTCCCTGTATGAGTGGAAATGCTTTCTCCTTAATTCTGAATATTTTATCTTTCAAATCTATCTTCTAAATTCCACTTAACATTGATCTGCTAACAGATGAGTAAGGGTAATATTCGGCTTATTTTTCATTCAGTCCATGGCAGCATAAGGTTAACAACATCGTTTTTGGATGATCTTTCCATGAGAAAGAAATGTCTGTCTCTAATATTATGGTGGCACTAACAGATATGTATTGACATCCTTCAAAATTATTAATCTCTTAGAACTTTTTACTCATTGCTAAACTTGGTACACCATGTTCTCCCGCGGTTATACGTTTCACCAAAAGGCTCATAAAATTGACTTGCGTAAAACCTAATAAATAAAATAAAAAGTTATCGTTTATTCATGCTAAACTAACCGATAAATAGTGCCTATCCCTTGACAACAAAGGTTGTTAGGTGAATGTCAAGATGCAGTCTAACATGACTTCTTCCATTTCCAACCTTCTGCATAAATCGCAACTGAAATCAGGCAGTTCAATTTATGCAATCTATCTCAGAAATTATTGCCAAATGAAAAAGTACAATTTTAATTCTGGCCAGTCTAATTTTTGATAATGAATCACAATTCACCTCATCTATGTTTCCAAGTCAGGACGGTCAGAGTCTTTGAAGAGAACATTAAGTGTACACTTTCATCTGTTTGCTTATGATTATGGGTGCCAGAAATCATACGTTTGCAAGATATAACTGAAATATTCTGGCAAGTTGCTGCACATATCTTATGGTGAACTGAAGAGAGTGAAAAGAGCAACTTGAGGTGATGCTTGGGGTATCGGCCAAGATAGTAACTCAAAAAAAAAACCTGCTACTTGTGTGCAAATAATGTGAAGCTATACATTTAATGAGTGAAGGGTCTCAATGAAAAGGAAAACATTGAGTAAAATAGTTGCACAATGCAAAAGTGACAGCGGAAGGTTTCTAAGTCAGGTTAGCAGAGTTCTGGAGCTCCCAGATTCCACGCAATCCATTGTGACCTCAAAATTTAAGGCAGTATCACTACTTAAGCATAAGTTTAGCACACAGAGCGAGCAAGCTCTTGTTGGAGATGGTAATTGTCTGGATATTTATGTAGCATGAATGTGTCATGAAGGTCAGGTATTAGACCAAACGTGGATATTTTCTAAGTGCTGCACTTGGACATGGTCTGCTTTAGTGTTTGATGACTCATGAATAAGGGTCAATAGTATGCAAACATCAGTGAATATCGCCGTTGATGAAAGGAAGATCATTCATAAATAAACTGAAGATGGTTGGATCGAGGACACTGTCTCAGTGAACCTTTCAGAAATGAGCTGAAGTGAATGTAAAAGGTGCACTCCATCCACATTCTAAATGCTGTTTCTAAAATCACGTACAGGATTTGAGGTGGTATGGAGTTGAGTTGCTCACTGCAGACTTTCGAGGCTCTGACCGCTTCTTTAAATTTAAATTGAAGATTCACATAGGTTTCAAGTCAATGAGAAATCAAGACAGACAATGTCAGATTGCTACATTTTCACTCCTGGGAAATTTCATTGCTCAGCGATTATCACCCTGATTAGAACAGTGAGATCAGACAGAGGGGCAGCTACAGTGGTAGGAGAATGAACAGTGGGGGTGTTTTTGTACCTACACAAAGGTGTTTTTGTACCTGCAGATGTCACAACAGGATGGCATGTGAATGGTGTCATGAATGCCACTGCAAGATATTTTGAAGGGCATAAGTGAAGAGTCAGCAGTCTTCGTTCACACTCATACTAACAAAATAGGTAGAAAGAGGAAGATCATGTCCTGCAATAATAATTTAAGAATTGTATTAGACAGAAAAGTAAAATTTCAAATGCTTTGACCTTGGTGAAATCTGCTCGTGAGTATAAGATCACACAAATCGTGGATATGAATGTATGATGGTGTGGTGCTTGTTCTGGTGCAGGTTTAAATTAGTTGGGCAGGGAAATATATTGCAGTCAAGGCATAGTAGTGGGTGATACATAGCCAAATATAAAAGAAAAGCTAACTCTGTCCAGCAGTCAGATCCCATATAGATTATTTAACGAGCAACAGATTTTGGCATGGTCGAATATATTTATTTTAATCTAATGAGTTGAAGATGCTTATTGCAACATGTCGATATGACCTCTTTACTATCATGGAGCAATGGTTGAGGATGGGCGGAGCACAACGTTCAATATTCCAGGGTAGAGAATCTTTAGGAGAGACGGGGGGGGGTGGGGGCGTATGGAAGAGGGCGTGGAATCACAACATTGAACAAAGAAATAAATAGCACAATAAGGAAGAATGGTCTCTTCAAATCTTCCTCAACTGTAACATATATATAGGTCTTAAAAAGAAAGGATGCAATCACATGTGGGCAATGGTCAATAGACCCCCAAACAATTGAGAAGAGTCGGATGAGCAGACACAAAGGCACATTTCAGAGAATTGTAAGTACGACAGGATAATGTTACTCTCTAGGATTTCATCTTTCATATGTCAACTGGGATAGACAAGATGCGAAAAGCTTAGAAGGGGTGGAATTCTTTAAATGCATTCAGGAGAGCTTTTGAAGTCAGCATGCAAAAGTTCTTCAAGAACCGCTGGACCTAATGATATGGCACAAAATCTGACAAGTGGTAGCAATATCAGGGGGAGGGTACTTCAATGTTCAAAACTGTAACTCACGAAGATTTAAAGTAGTCATCTAAAAGAACAAAAATGGAACATAAATGAAGATTTTTGATTTTAGAATGATCAGGCCAGATCTGACCAACGTGACCTGGGAAAAAGGAAATATCTATTGGTGCAGTGGGAGCATATTCTAGCAAATGTGAAGAGTGGTACCAATTTCTCTAGGGAACAAAGGATATTGTAGAATGTACAGAATTGGATCGGAAATAAAGCATACTTCTGGCACACACAAAGAGTTCTGGACAGCAGAAAGTCTTGGTGAGTATAAAAGTTTCAGGTGGCCAACTTAATAAGAGATTGAGAATGCAAAGAAGGGGCATGTAAAAACAACAGCAAGTACAATACAGAAAATTCCAAAGGCATTTTAGATCGAGGCAAGAGCACAGCCATAGTAAGACTGGGTGCATTGGGATGCATTTTGTGGAGGAATACAATGTATCTGATGAATTGTAGAACACGAAGTATTAAAAAGGATTAGAAGAACTTTGGTATTCCCATCCACAGATGAAAAAAAGCAACCACGGCATGTGAATAAGGTGCAAGGCGAGGCTTTGAAGACAAGAGCAGTGACATTATGGTGAAGTTTTATAAGACGTCATTGAGGCTACAGCTGGAGAGCTATCTGCAGTTCTCGTCCCTGCACTGTTAGAATGATGGAATTGCACTGGACCGTGTTCAGAGTAAATTCAACGAATTGGTACGTAGGCTGCAATGTTTCTGCAATGAAATATATTAGGTAGTATAGGGACTTTATCGCTCAAACAGAAGAAGCGAAATGTGGTCCTGACTCAGGTGCAAAAATTACAAAGGGCACAGATAGGGTGGATGGAAAGGAACTATTTCCTAGATTGTTTGGATTGAAAGAGATCAGTAATCGGAGGGTGTAGAATTAAGATAAAGGGAAGAAAGCCAGAGGGGATGAAAGGAAGATTTTCTTCTCATGTAGAATGTGAGCAATGTGGAATCCATTCCATGTAAGATGAGAGAGATGGAAATCACGACAGATTAAAGAGGTTCTTGGGTCATCACTTGACCAACATTGCATACAAAGGTGCAGGATGAAGGTCGGTAAATTGAAATAGAACAAAGAGATACATGATGACTGCATTTGACAAATGATCCTTTATCAGCACTATAAATTTCTATGGTCTTATGATTCTAAAATTTATGACTAGTGGACAGACCTTGCTTAGCTCATTTACAGCAACTCTTGCAAAAAATGATGAAAACTTCAATCAGTTGATAAATGTCATATTCAGATTGAACTGTAGACTTAAAATTAATGTGGGCTGTCACTGCTGCCAATATTGTCACGAAAAGATGCATAAAATTGATATGTTCGACAGATACGTTAAGTACAGACATCCCTCGTCAATAGTTATCCTTTACTTATCACAAGCCATGTCAGTAAAATAAGTCCTGAAAATGTGTTGCTGGAAAAGCGCACCAGCTCAGGCAGCATCCAAGGAACAGGAGATTCGACGTTTCGGGCATAAGCCCTTCTTCAGGCTTATGCCCGAAACGTCGAATCTCCTGTTCCTTGGATGCTGCATGACCTGCTGCGCTTTTCCAGCAACACATTTTCAGCTCTGATCTCCAGCATCTGCAGACCTCACTTTCTCCTGTAAAATAAGTACGTCAAAGTTCGGTCTTCTTTGTCAATAGCAGTACGCTTGAACAATTTGTGGCAATAGCCAACTAACTCTATCAAGAGTGCACTCTGTACTTATGGCGAAGTGATGTGCAGGGATATAAGGGATTGCGGCAATTGGTAATCTTCAGAAGAGTTTGAAAACAAAAATTCAATGGGGTCTGAAGTCAATGGAGAATAAATTTCCATTGAGGCCGTATCCAGCAGTGGTGCATGAGGCACCAAACTCTATGAGATAGGAACCTGACACATTTTCAGGTTCACGGAAGATATCTACGTGAGGTGCATACTTTATTCATCTGTGAGCAGCACAAAATCATTTTATGACTGCCTTTGAACAAACTAAACGAGTACAGAAGTATTTTTTATCTGTACAGGATAACTTTTTGTCGCTCTGATGTCGTAGTAATGACAGCCTCAGACTTGGACTTCCCGAGGCAGTTTCTCTGCCACTGTTACTCTGTATGTAGTCTTTGCAACAATAGTGATGCAGTCTGACTCCCCATGTGCAGTTTTGTTCCTTATAACTCCCTTCTGTGACTCGCCATGTGCCATGTGTTTAATACCATTTCACTATGTGACTTTCCATGTGCAGTACCTTCAGTACCATGCAACTCTGTGAATGGTCACGTGCATGTGTACACTTCCTGTAATACTGTCACACTCTATGTGTCGTTATGTGCAACATTTTCGGTTCTGTCATTGGGATATATTTTGTGACTTGCCGTATGCAGTGCATTTAATACAGTGCCTTTCCCTGACTCCCCCTATGCAGTATCATTTATGTTATACTGCGCAGTAAGTCCCCAGGTGCATTACCTTTAACACTGTGACACTGTGTCATTCTCTATGTGCACTTATTTTCTGAGAGCAGTCCTACTCTGAAACTCGAAGTGCAATACGATTCTGGTGGGCCAACATCTTCCCAGATATTTTAAAATTTAGTTATTTCCATTTCACTGCTTAATTTTACATATGATTTTATAAATGCTGTGTCGTGGCATGTTACTTTGCGCTGGAAGAATTAATTGTAACTGCTAGTTAATTGCTCTCTGATCTATTTCCAAGGAATCTAACTGCAACCATGCAGGAAGCTCTCTTGCTCCTGTTAAGATTTCTTTCCACATAGCAATCTGCAGTGTAAGTGATGTCACATGCATGATCAGGAGCACTGCAAAGTCAGATAAAATGAACAGGCTTTATACGACAGCATGGGATATAGAACGGATTCGCTATAAAACATTAAAGTTACTATGCAATCCTCACGGCTGTTTGTGTGCCCGGTAAGTGCCTTTGTGTTCAGATAACTGCAGTTTTTTTTAGAAAAAGGCTGCATTGTAACAACGTTATTGCAAATTAAAGACTCCTCTAGCACTTCCACAACAAATATTCTCCAGCTGAGGTATTCATATTAAATGTGTTATTTCTCGGTTTCATGAGGTTACCATTTATTCACCAGGAACAACATTTGTGCAGTCGATCCTGCTCAGTGTCTGTGTTGCTTCCAATTCTACAAAACGTATTTGTCAAAATTATTCTAATTCCTCGCCACTGTCGTGACCTCTCTCTATTACAGCCAATTGGTCCACCAAATGGAATTAACTCCATAGCTGGTCTAGTTATTAAACCGTAGGCAGCTATGCTATTATTTTTATTTCACTAACTGTGTTTTTTTTATCTGAATCTAGTCATGTTTTTGTTTTATCCTCTGTTTGGTTTATTTATTTATGAGTACAATGAATGATGCATCCAAATTTTCACAGTTTCGACCACACCGCTCGATATTTTCTTCATAAACTGACTTGCTTCTTAGAGTTGAAAGCAAACATTAGATTCTGATTGGATTTCGGAAGGGTCCTGACACAAAAAAAAGACAAAGAAAACACATTTTGAAAGATTTTGCATCAGTGACGTGTGATTCAATTCAACTACAGCAGTCGAGATAATTTCTACTTTGTTTTCCTTTGCATTAATGGCATTTTTCTCAAAGTTTTGACACTAAAGTCATTGTGTTATCTTCGAAACGTGGGGTAAATATGATTTTTTAAGATTCATTTCTGGGACTTGGATGTCGCTGGCTGCCCAGCAGTGATAGCCCATCCCTATTTGCCCTTGAAAAAGTGATGCCTTCTTGAATTGCTGAGGTTCACTTGCTGTGGGTTGACCAGAAAGCCAGTGGGAGGAAATTCCAGGATTTTGACCCAATGACTGTGAAGGAATGGCAGTATATTTCAAAGTCAGGATAGTGAGTGGCTTGGAGGGGAATGTGCAGGTGGTGGTATTCCCAAGTATTTCCTGCCCTTGTCCTTCTAGATGGAAGTGGTCATGGGTCTCGAAGGTGCTGTCTGAGGATCTTTGGTGAATTTCTGCAGTGCATCTTGTAGGCAGTACGCACTGCTGCTACTGAGCGCTGGTGGAGGAGAGATTGAATGTTTGTAGATGTGGTGCCAATCAAGTGGGCTGTTTTGTCCCGGATGGTGTCAAGCTTCTTGAGTGTTGTTGGAACTACCCCATCCAGCCAAGTGGGGAGTATACCATCATGTTCCTCATTTAAGCCTTGCAGATGGTGGATAGACTTTGTAGTGTCAGAAGGTGAGTTACTCGCCGTAGTATCCCGAGTCTCTGACCTGCTCTTGTAGCCAGTGTTTATGTGGTGAGTTCAGTTGGGTTTCTAGTCAATGGTAAGCCCATGGTTGTTGACTATAGGGGATTCAGTGATGGCAAGACTGTTGAATGTCAAGGGGTAGTGATTAGAGTGTCTCCTATTGGTGATGGTCATTCTCTGGAATTTGTGTGGCGCAAATGTTACTTGCCACATGGCAGCACAAGCCTGGATATTGTCCAGATCATTTTGCATTTGAGCACGGATTGCTTCAGTATCTGAGGAGTCGTGAATGGTGCTGAACACTGTAATCATGGGCGAACATCCCCATTTCTGACCTTATGACAGAGGAAAGGTCATTGATAAAGCAGCTGAAGAGTTTTTGGACCGAGTACACGACCGAGTGACTCCTGCAGAGATGTCGTGAAGCTAAGATGAATGAACCACCACAACCATCTTCCTTTGTGCCGTGTATGACTCTAATCAGCATAAAGTTTGACCCCCGATACCCATTGATTCGAATTTTGCCAGGCCCCCTGAATGCTATATTCGGTCAAATCGTGGTTAATGTCAAGAGCTGTCACTCTCAGTGTACTAATATGTAACTTTTTTTTCCAACTAGTTCTTTTTTTCTTCTTGTCACAGCTATAACCATAGAATCCCTACAGAGCAGAAAGAGGCCATTCGGCTCATCGAGCCTGCACTGACCGTCTAAAGACCACCCCACCCTATTCCTGCATTTGCCATGGCTAATCCACTTAGCCCATACGTCACTCGACACAATGCAGCAATCTTTAGCGTGACCAATAAAGCTAACTTTTTTTTTAGCTCAACACCGGAATCGAGTTTTGTTCCCTGGTTGTGTGAGGCAGCACTGCCAATTGCTCTCTTAATTGGTCAATGGTCGGTTGCTCAACTATTTAGAGCGTGGTCCTAATAATGCCATGACCTTGGGTTCAATTCACATGCTGTGCAATGGTCATTCCCAATTGTGCAAATTCACAACTATGAGCTTAATATTGTGTGTTCTCACGTGAAGCATCTTCGGGGCATCAGTGGTTAGCACTGCTGCCTCGTGGCACCTGGCTTCGATTCCACCCTTGGGTGACTGCCTGTGTAGAGTTTGCACAATCTCACTGTGCCTGTGTGGGTTTGCTTCGGGTTTCCTCCCACACTCCAAAGATGTGCAGGTTAGCTGAATTGGCAATGCTAAATTACCCATAGTGCTCAGAAAGATGTAGGTTAGGTGCATTCGTCGTGTTAAGAAGCAAATACTGGGACCTTTCCACTTGTAAATCAATTCAGTTCTTGCGTGATGATGGGGATAAAGCAGTGAAGCTATAACCAACCCAGCATCGTTAATGTCTGCCCTACTTCTCAAAATTACGTACCTTTGCCATGTTCTTAATGTGTTAGTGTGTAAAACGATGGTCAGTTCAGTTGCAGGCGGTGAATGCTCTCCTATAAATATAGTTTCTCTGATGTAATTAAATTTAAAATACTAACTTGTATTTATAATTCAATCCATTGTAATTCCACTTTTCAAAATAAGGCTTTTTTTCATATTAATGCTTTCAACAGTATATTTGCGCTTCACAATCAGGACACAATGTGATATATTTTTTCATTGATTTGAACCGAATTGAATTAACTTTATTATCGTGTACTCAAACGAGTATAGTAAAAAGTTTAAACGTCATCACTTATAGTGCCAAAGGTGCTGAGGTAGACCTTGTTCAGTTATAAGATCGTAGAAAACAGAAAAATAAAAAGTCCAGCATTGCAGAAATAAAAATTCGACACAGCAGTCTTGCAACCCACATTGCTGGCGCCTAGACTCCAACACAAACTGGGCTTCACCTTGTGTATCATGAGGCTGGGAGATCAGTTGGGAATTGCCTCGAGGTGCTGAGACTATTCGAGGCTGCGAGACCGCTATATACCCAGGAAGGCCGCCCCAGCGGGCTGCCATGCTGGGAGGCCAACACACCATGTTTGTTATCTGCCAAATGCGTGAACTCTCTGTTAACTCACTTCATCGAAGTTAATGTAGTGGCAAAGGTGATTTTGTGGCTGAGATATTAAGGAATTTCAAAATATTTTACTCATTTCCTATTGACTCTGGCAACAGCTCCCTATCATTAGACCAAGTATTGTGGCCAATTCCCATTCTATCAGTGGAACCATTTTAGCTAATTGTTCCTGCTGAAAGCACTATACAATAAAATTGCAGAGGAGCCAATATACTCCCGTTGCACTGCACCATCGGCATTCTTGTCTGCAAAACGTTGATACAGAGACCAGTCTTGCTCTCTGACGCTTTTCATGTTTGGCCACGAGAGAAAGCTCAAACTAAATGTTTCATAACCTCACAGCTGAGAACTGCATTTCCTTTCTTTCTGTGCTCCATTCAGTTTAACAACTGTCGTTGTTCTCACTTTCATTGTAGTTGTTAAGATGAAAGCATGCTCTTGCCTGAAAATACTACTTTGTTTATAAATGCTGTTACATAATGGGCAATGGGATATCTAAGGAAAGATTCGGGACCATACCGTCATAACGATCCAAAAGACTTCTGTGTAGTTCATAAATACCCCTTCACATTTGTATTCTTAAGTGCTGGATAGCAGAAGGGAAATATGCAATAATTAGTAAATGTAGCATTATGAAGAAGGACTTGGAGTGTATATTCACAAACGATCAAAGGTGGTTGGAGAATAAAATCAAAAGGCTAAGAAAATAATCCTTCTGTAGCATGGAATGCAGCAACTGGGATGTTACGTTTGAACTGTGAACAATACGGAGTAGTCCCAAAATGTATAATGACACTCTTCAACCTAACTCATATTGAATACCATGGTTACGGAAGAGTATGTAAAAGCAGTGACAATTATTCGAATTGCAGAATTTTGTTTTGGACAGGTGCCCTGGTAAGTTTGATTTCCATTCTTCGGATCATGGAAGGCTTAGATAAATTAGATTGAAGTGCAAACTTATAAATGGTCTATTTAGATTCAAAAAAGAAATCAATACTTCCATTGTTTATGGGTCATTCGGAAAGTAAGATGTAATATTGTCACAATGAACCAACGGAGATTTCTGAATGGTGGAGTAAGAGTATCTCACCCTCATCGGTGGTTGGGAAGCTATTGGAGAGAGTTCCACAGACAGGATGTACACACTTTGGGAAAACGTGACCTAATTTGGGACAGTCAGCATGGCTTTGTTCAGGGCAGGTCCTGTCTCACTAATCTGACTGGTTTTTTTGGGAAGGTGACAACAGTGATCAATGAGGGTAAAGTAGTTGGGTGTTTTTACATGAATTTTAAAACGGTGGCTCGTGATAGGCTCATCCAGAGGATGAAATTGCATGGGTTCCACCGTGACTAGGCCGCTTGAATACAGAATGGGCTTGGCGAAAGTGAGGACTGCAGATGCTGGAGATCAGAGTCAAGGTTAGAGTGGTGCTAGAAAAGCACAGTAGGTCAGACAGCATCAGAGGAGCAGGAAAATCGATGTTTTGGGCAGGAGCCCTTCTCAGGAAGGGCTTGCCTATGAAAGGCAGAAGGTAATGGTGGACAACATTTTTCTCTCTCTGGAGGTTTATAATTAATGGTGTTCCGCAGGGGTCCCGGCTGAGACCTGTGCTTTTCGTGCTGTAGAAAATGCCTAGGATGAAAAAGTAGATTGGTAGATTATTATGTTTGCAGACAATAGAAAAATCCGTGGAGTTGTGGATAGTGTAGGAGGCTGTCAAATATACGGTGGGATATAGGAGCATTGAAGCTATGAGTGAAGAAATGCCGGGGTCCGGGGGGGCGGAGGGGGAGTTAATCAGGGCACGTGTGAGGTGTTGGACTATGGGAAACCAAATGTTAAGGGAAAGTATACCGGTAATGACAGGAACATTGACCCTTGATGTACTGAGGAGTCTTGGTATCTGCATCCAAGAGCTTCCTGAAAGTGGTCACTGAACTATATAAAGAGATAAAGAAGGAGTGTGGCTTGTGTGCATTTATTAGGCGTCAGGAAGTGATATTGCAGCTTTATAAAACTTGAAGCCCAAGTATTGCATTTAATTCTGTCCACCACGTTACAGGAAGCATGTGAGGCTTTGGAGAGGGTGCAGAAGAGGTTTACGAAGATACTGCCTGAATTAGAGGGTATGAGCTAAAAGGCAAAGCTGGACAAGCTAGCCTTGTTTTCTCTGAAACTGCGAAGGCTGAGTGCAGACTTGATAGAAGTTTATAAAGTTTTCAGAAGCACAGATAGGTTTGACATTCAGAATCCTTTTCATAAAGTTAAAATGTCCAATACCAGAGAATATGCATTTAAGATGAGAGGGGACAAGCTCAAAGGAGATGTGAGGGGCAAGAGTTTTACAGAGAGAGTAGTCGGAGTCTGGAACACGCTGCCAGGTGTGATGGTGGACATATGACGGGGGCGTCTAAGGGGCTTTCAGATCACCACATGAATAAGCACGAACGAAGGGATATGACCCATGGCAGACAGGATTATATTTAACGTCATTTTCGGGCACAACACCGTGGGTTGACGAGCATGTGGCTGCGTTGCACTGTTCTCCGTCCTACGTCCCATTCATATGTCAAAACCTGAGTACCATGTGTAATTTCTTCCTCTTGAATTAGGGAGGACTCCAAAACTGATACCGTTCAGGAGCCAGTCACAGGGATGATCTCTGAAATCGGTCTGTACTTAACACCCAATGCTCAACAAAGGTTTCGCTTCTTGGGAACAGATAATAAGTTTCATTGATCCAGCTTCTTCAGCTTCACTGTCCACGACTGCTCCCAGCTACAACAACTGCTAACCACGGGATGCCAATTGCTTTCACCCAGCCATTTCAGGCTGCTTGATGTACCGTTCTCATAATAGGGTGTCTACCCTGCACCACCCTCTGAACCAGGGTTCCCGTCTCTGGCAACGGTCTGTGTGGAGTTTACACATTCTCCCCGTGTCTGCATGGATTTCCTCTGGGTGCTCCGGTTTCCTCCCACAGTCTAAAAATGTGCAGGTCAGGTGAATTGTCCCATGCTAAATTGCCCATAATTTTAGGTGTAGGGGTAAATATAGGGGAATGGGTCTGAGTGTGTTGCTCTTCGGAGAGTCGGTGTGGACTTGTTGGGCTGAACTGCCTGATTCCACACTGTAAGTAGTCTAAAGTAATCTAGTCTAAAGTAATCTAAATTTCTCCACAAACTTTAAATTTCGATTTAATAACCGTCACTGCCGGATAGATAAGAAAAAGATGCAATAACCTCACAATTTAATTTTTGTCAATTTGAGCGAACCAATCCATGTTAATTTGACCAAGTTAATCTGCCCAATGCCATCATGTTGAAAATGCTGTATATCCCGCACAACCAATATCCTTTCAAAAGTGTGTTGCCCCCTGCATTGGACTCAAAGTCCAGCGTCAATCCAGTGAATGAATAATAAAGATTTCATATGAATTCATATGGTTATAGAGTCATACAGGATGAAAACAAGCGTTCAGTCCAACTCGTCCATGCCGACCAGTTTCCCCAAACTAAATTAATCCCCTTTGCCTGCATTTGGTCCGTATCCCTCTAAATGTTCTTAATCGTGTGCCTGTCTTTTAAACCTTGCATCTCACCCTTCCTCTGGCAGTTCATTCCACGAAGAACTTCATTGTGCTTCTACTTGAGTTCCCTTTTTGATCTTTCTCGTTGCATCTTAAGCCTGTGCCCTCTAGTTTTGAACTCCCCTAAACGAGGGAAAAGAGCTTTGTTTACCATCTTATTTATGTCACTCATGATTTTAAAAATGTTCTAAGGCAACCCTTCGACCTCTGACACGTCAGGGGGATGAAAACAGCCTCGGCACAGTCTTGTTACATCTCAAACCATGCAGTCCCGATAACATCCTTGTAAATCTTTGCTGCACCCTTTCTAGTTTAATAACATCCTTCTTTAACAAGGGAACCGAAACTGTACATATTAATCCCAATGTCACAGAGCCACAATATCATATTCCAAGACCTGTATTCAATGCTCTCCCCAAAGAAGGCAATCATGCTAAACGCCTTCTTCACCACCATGTCTACCTGTGATGTTACTTTCAAG
Source organism: Hemiscyllium ocellatum (assembly GCF_020745735.1). Taxonomy (NCBI): domain Eukaryota; kingdom Metazoa; phylum Chordata; class Chondrichthyes; order Orectolobiformes; family Hemiscylliidae; genus Hemiscyllium; species Hemiscyllium ocellatum. Next base: position 46,302,971 of record NC_083435.1, on the reverse strand, counting down.
GGACTATGCATCAGCATTCCTCAGTCTCGCTGTTCAACAAATCTCCCAGACCCACCAATAAACTGCCATTTTTGTCTTACCAAAAACCAATTCACTCAATCCAATTACTGACTTACCGTCTGCTTTGCTGAAAGCTGTTGACTGACATTCTTGCCCTACACACATCTTGATTTGAGAAATGTCAGTTTAGATAATAATTCAAGAATTCAATTTCCATGATTGAGGGAATCAGTAATTCTGAAGTTTACAGCATGGATAATGCAGCTATGTTAGACTAGAAGAGCATTAATATCCTCTGGCATGATCTTGCTTCATGGCCATCGATGGTCAGATTGTAAAGGGACCCATATCACATCTAATCCACTACATCAATCCGAAAATGTAAGGTGGATCTCAAATGTATTGCTATCCCATACACTTCCTCTTGAATAATTAGCAATGGTTATTCCGGGAGTAAATTTATCATGAGTCCGCAAAATGTGTATTCTCTGATATTTATGTCTTTGGATTGGTTCTTTGCCTTCATAGAGAAATTCAATTAGTTTGAGGACATTTTGCAAAGCCCGGCTGCATGAATCATTAGAGGCAAAACATTACGCCTATCAGGGTCAAGACACCATTGCACTTTGTGCACAGGAATTGATTGTTTACTCCTGGGTCAAACTGATTTGATGCGTTGTCCATTTGAGATTCATTTCTAGGTTTAGAAAGCATGACAAAACGGGTTCCTGTTCACAAAATGTAACGATACTCGAATTACTAACTCTCTGGCATTGAATGAAGATCTTAAAAGTAGTTTCAACTCAAACACTTCGTAGTTCTGAAACAAAAAAAACTAGGATGACTTGATATTTTCTATAATTGTGCGCTGTATTAACAGGTATTTTTATAAGTGCCAATTGTGGAAAATAAACGGTATTCTGAAATGTGGAAGTGTTTGGCACTATGCGCTAAAATGCAGCGTTGTAGTTTGCAATCAGTTTTTTTTTAATTTTAAGAGTTTTAAATCATTCCCAAATCCCTGGTTTTAGACATTAGACCTATATAGAGAATTTGAAACGAAGAAGGCAGTAGACAGGTTTTTCAGAGAAAAAAGAATTCCTGTGTTTATTAAAAATACAGAAGATCAGTATAATGCAACATACACTGTACAGGGAAATGCAATGAAGAGAGAAATTGACACAGTCAAATACACAGACACAATAATACTTATTAAGTGCACAGTTAACCAGATTGACAACTATTAGGACTTAATAACAATAGTTTCAGTGGCAGAATATTGTCCTCCTATGGTCACCAGCCGTCTTCCTTTCCCTACTAGCTAAGTCAGAACTTTGAGTCCAGGAGGTTAAGCTGACCACAGAGGAAAAGGTGATTTTGAAATATGCTAACATGTTCCTGATTGCCGGACCTGGAGCCTGGATCAAAACTTCAGACCTCATAAGTTTTTCAGTGTGGGTTGAGTCGGCAGATGTGCTCAGGTGTGTGTTAGATCTTTCAAGTAAATACCTAGTTTTCTTTACTTTCTGCTCGTTTTGCAGGCCCAGTGTTTGCCTCAAGATGTCTCTGACACCTTGGCGGGTTGGTCGAGTCAGTTGGCTTTTGGAGTTTGTCAATTGATCGTGTTCTGATGCCGTTCGTTCCTCTGCTTATGAATAAGCCTACACATAGTGGTTTTGTTCGTAAGCTCTCGGATTGTTCTCTGAAATGATCTTGAAGTTGCTGCTGTAATTAGCTCTTGGAACATCCCATGAAAATAAACACTGGAATTGCATCTACGATCTGGACCTTTATCTTCACGCCAATTCTGAGCTTTCCATTATATTTCTCTTGTTATTTCTAAGTTAATTCATTTTCCAATTTCTAAGAGAACGTTGAGTGGATTTCATTTAAAGTTAAATGCCTATCGCACCTTTGGAGGCCCCATAATGATTGAAGACAGAGGGATAAAAGCTGTTTGGGGCTAGAGACTGCTTGTGTTGGTAAATTGTGTTTTTTTAGAATGGAGGTGTAAATTGGAATTCCAGGCTGAGCAATACTCCCAAACAAAACCCTCTGTTGGACATATGTGGCAGCGTTGTCCATGGTGTTTTATCCAATATTTCAGTTGAAGGGGGTTTATGGTCGATCTTCCAGAAATTAAAAAAGAATACAAACAGATAATTAATACAGAAAGAGTTAGGGATTTCGAAACTTCAGAGCATGGAAAGAGTCTGTCAAAGAAATTTGTTAGACTGAGATTTCGAGTCTTGTTTCAAGAAGCTTTATTTTTCGTGAATTCATGAAGAGGCTGCTTCAGTTGTCCCTGTATCTCAGCACTCTCTGGAGCTGAACAGTCCGCCTGTACTTGTACAATGATAAAAACATCTTTCTTTCCGTTCCACACTTTACAATAATTCAAGATAAAGATACGCACAGAGCAGCTATCACATCCAATGTTGCTCAAGGACAGAAATTATCGTGTTAAAATGCACTCCCCCAATGACCTTGCAATACACTTCATATATTTCGTCAAACTATAATAACACAACACAATACTTTATTTCTAGCAGCATTTTTTCCAATAAATCTGTGAGTATGAGACCCAAGATATCTTTTACCTTGGTCAAGTATCCCAGCATGCAGCAGTATGCTAAGTTCTTTCAACTTCCACAGGGTCAATTGAATACGATATCAAATACGTAAAGGCTGTAAGATAAACCCTCTTCTGGTGCAGTGGTATTGTCCCTACTTCTGGAAATGGAGGCTCTGGTTCAAGCCCCACAACCTCTACAGATGTGTAACAACATCTGGAAACAGATTGACTAGAAAAAATAGTATAACAGTTTTAACAGCTTACAAGATAACTTCGTTAATTGCATGCACAGCATGATCAACTGCCAGTATGCGTTTATGCGGCTTGTTTTCTTGATGTACACTTGATGCCCTGATCGATAACGTGAGGCATTACACAAAAACGCCTAAAACATTTTGTTGTCCTTTTACAAAACTGTTGATTGGCGCTTTTTGGAGTAATATGCCTAATTCTGATGACAAAAATTAAGAAATGATAAAGTGGAGACTTTCCCAAGTGCCACTCGGAGTTGTGGATCCTTACATCAGAAAGAGAAGGGAAACTGAGAACTACCACGGCAGCATTACGTCACAACAATGTTGCCAAAATAAATGAGGAGACGTGGTTCCCAGTTATGCCAACGTAGCCAAACAGACAGTGCTCAATCAGGCAATAGGAAACAGGGCAAAGGCGAGATGAGGAGACAATGCTTAACACAGTGAGATGATGTGACCTAGTTTGTAATGAGCTAAATGATGTCTTAAGCAATATCACGAATGAAAAGCAAATGTACAATCATGAGGGTGGGGAAAGCAATCGACATCCAACATTGGAAATATATGGAATTCACTAAATAGCTCAAAAACACAGGCACAAGAATAATGGATGAATGTTGAACTGTGATGCTATGTAGGGAACTGATCTAACTGAAATTAAACGTTCCTGACTTCATTCACATTTGTACTCCAATTACATAAATGCACAGCATAAATGAAGTTGATTTTGGGGAGTATGTACAGAGAATTTACGTGATGCAAACAAGAATGTGAAGATTATGCAATTAAATCGATCATGATCATATTGAACGTTGAGCAAGATCAAAGGGCCAAATGACCAGCTCCTGCTCAAAAGTCCGAGAGACCTACCTTCTTAAAGAGAGAGGTTTAGACTGCCAAGAGCTCTTGATCAGACTGCCTGGTAAACATTTAATCATATTCCCTTTAGCAAGGTTGACGGTACCTCTAATCCTCTCTAGTAACTTAAACAAGTTAACCAGAAGTAGGATTCGAGCTGCTCCCCACAGTAGCATCAGTGCTGCCAAGGAATAAGTCCTGGAACCTGCCAATAATTCCAGACAAGCATGATTCTGAAGGGATGGTGCATTCGTGGTAAAACAGTTAAAAACCATTTAAATGTGGAAACGAAATTCTCTTTGAAATTACAGTTTCACATTAATGTTGAACAGATGAGATTAAACTCATTTGTTCATCAGCAAAATTGTTGATGTTTTCCCCATCTTGTGCGAATAGAGCTTCACTGGGTCCCTGCTTAGAGGAAAAATAGAGTCCTGCCACCCTGGTGGAGACTTTCCCAAGTGCCACTAGTGCTGAAGAGTAAAGACAGGATGTCCGTAGTGAACAGAAATGTGGATGGCCCAGAAAGTAAGAAATTTGAATGATGTCAACCCAGGCAGACAAGATGGGGCTGAGATCCTAAGGCCCGGACTTGGGATGGAAACTGAAATTTAAAATGATCTCTACTGTTTATCCTGATACCCAGCTGTATTTACCAATTCAGAATTCGTAATACTGCAAAGAAACATTGTTCAATATCTACACCATTCTGTACCAGCCATGACAATGTTTGGCATTTCGTCAAAGCAGCTTTAGTCGGTATAAACGCAATCCTATGGAACTGATGTTGAGAATTGTGCAATCAGAGTTCATCCACTGTGGCTGGTCAACATTTTGGTAATTTTACCGGTATGGCAATGTTCGTTGGGGCTGTGTGGCAGGGTAGTTACTGTGCATGTTTTATCTAACCAAGGTGTGTCTGCATTATAGCCATTGCTCTGCATCTAAACCTACTTTTGTTGCAATGACAACATTTAGTAGCACAGTAAACTGGAAGTTTTGTTTTATAAATAGCAGACTGTTTCAGTTGATGCTTCATATGGTTGCAAATGATGCTCAAATGTGTATTTTATTTCTATTTTGATGTAATGGCGTATGTCAAGCTTTGATCTTTGTATACTTGATTTTCTGCTCTGCCTTCAGCAGTATGAAACTTTGTAGTTTCATGGGAAATGGAGCATGAAGCTTTATTTGATGCAAATAACTAACAGTTTGGAGCACTGTGCCATACATAGCAGCTTATTCTGGATTTAATCTGGACATGCCTCATCAGGCAGTGCATTTTGCAGATGAACCCTGTTTCTCCCCTCTGTTTTATATGTACATCGTAGCTTTCAGAAGATCTTGTGCACAGCTTATACAATACGTGTCAAACCGTCTCTGTGAACTTGTCTTGGTGAATGGCAGCGATGGTTTTTGTTCAACCTAGAATGGGAGTGTTTCATTGCACACTGCAGGAATAATATAATGCATTATCCAACAGTGTTTATATGCCATGGGGGCGTTTATATAGACGTGGTCCAGGAAGCATTAATATGTGTGACTGTGGTACATTATACAAGTGAGGTCTTTTTTTAGGGTCAGTGAAGAAAGAACTTCAGTCAGAATGGGACATGTGTAATAATTGCCTTGGGAGATTAGATAGAGATTTATCTCTTCCTGGCTTCTCTTGTATACACACTGGAAAGGTTCAAATGGCATTGCAGAGTGAGCGTTACCTTGAAACTTTTCAGTGTCATACGCAACCTCAAATATATCTTACACTAGGGAGAGAGTTTTCCGCTGCTGGATTTTACATTTAAAGACAGACTTGCTAGAAAACGTGAACATCTTTGATTCCTTATGACTATCAACAAATTTGGTCAAATATTAACAATGTGGTTAGACTATTAGATGATGATCGACGCATTTCTTTTGTCAGTAAAGTCGATTTGACTTTGGTACAGATGTTTTGGAAAGTTGTTTTCCCACCAAAATGGATATGTATCTGTTGCCACCGAACAATAAAGTTGCAGATCTCATCAATGAACTGGTCAACTTGCCAAATTGTGACAAAAGGGATTCGATCCCAGAGGAATGTGAGACAATGTAATTTCGGTAGTCAAATAAAGAAGCAGAGCAATAAATATAAGATGTTATTTTTAAAAGGTTATACATAAGCAGGAATTTTTAACACAACACTTAAAATTCCACAAGTTCAAAATGGAGAGTGGATTATGATGGATCTGTTAAAACGTTTGGAAGTCAAAGTGTGCTATCAACGCTGACAATTGCCTCCATCATTTTCCTGAGCACTACAATGTAAAAAAAATCGATTAGTTCAGAACAAGGATTTTAAAGAGGCGATAGAGGCTATCATTTACATTTGAATTTTGCTGAACCCCAGATTAGAAATCCCTGAAACAAACAACCCTGTTTCTAATGAAACAATCAACTGCATATTAGCTCCCAGAACTAATGCACAACCGCACAAACCCATTCAATATTTAATGAATAGAAGCGCCATTTTAGGCTGACTGATGGCAAATGCATCGTTGGTCCAAAGGGAAATGTCAACGCATAACGCAAAGAACCCTTATGCTGTATTATAAATGCTAATCCAACCCTGGATTCAAAACCACACCAGATAATCTTTACACTCATTAACACAGAGGAAGATGATGAAATCGCTCCTTGTTTTTCTTTATTCACTGGCAATGATTCATTTCATTAAGACTGAAAGAAATAAAGGTACGTGCTTTTCTCTGTTCTTTAGCAAGTTGCTTTCAGACAAGTTAAATTTTAAATTATATTATTCTGTGTGAATCTCAAGGATTTCTTGCTTTAAACATAGAACATAGAATACTGCAGATCCTCCAGCTCTCGAAGATGCGCCAGCTTGTTGTCGGACTCTATGATCACATTGACTTCTATACCTTTCATTTTACAATCATCCATGTGACGATCCAAGAGTTTCTTAAGTGCCCCTAATGCAACTCACTCTACTGGCACTGCTAGCAGTGCATTCCACGGACCCACCACTTTCTGAGTCAAGAACCAACCCTCTCCTAAACCTTCGTCCAATTACTTTAAAAATATGCTCACTTACTATAGACATTTCAGCCATGGGAAAAAGTCTCTGGCTAACCAATCTATCTTTGTCTCTCGACATTTTGTACACCTCCATTCATTAACCACTCATCTTTCTTCAGTCCAGTGAATAAAACCTTAGCTCCCACAACATTTATTCATAGACATGCTTTCCAGTCCAGGCATCTTCCTGGTAAATCTCTTTACTCTCTCTAAAGCTTCCACTGCTTTCCTGTAATGAGACAAATACAACTGAATACAATATTCCAAGTATGGTCTAACCAGAGCTCTATAAAGCTGCAGCATAATCTCGCTGCTCTTAAACTCAATTCCTCAGCTGATGAAACATAATACACCATACGCCTTCTTTACAACTTGATCAAATTAGGTGGTAATTTTGAGATTTCTGTTCTTACACATGGCTAGCCTTTAACCCTGTATTATGCATTCAAATTCAACCTTCCAAAGTGAACGACTTCACACCTTTCCAGGTTAAACTCCATCAGCTTCTTATCAGTCCAGTTCTGCATCAGGTCAATGCCCCATTGCAAACTACAACAACCCTCCACAGTATCCACCACTCCACCAACTTTCATGTCATCAGCAAACTATCTAACCCACTATTCTACTTCCTCATCCGAGACATTTATTAAAATCACAAAGAGCAGAGGTCCCAGAACCGATCTCTGTGGAACATCACTGGTCACCGAGCTCCAATCTGAATACTTTCCATCAACAACCACCCTCTATCTTCTATGAGACAGCAAATTCAGTATCCAGGCATGCAAATTTCCCTGTATCTCATGCCCTCTTAATTTCGGAATGAGCCTATCATGACAAACCTTATTGTTAAAATCTATATACAACACATCCACTGCTCCACCTTCATTAATTGTTTTTCTACATCCTTAAAGGATTCAATAAAATTTGTGAGGCATGACCATTCTCCCAAAAAGCCATAGTGACTATCTCTAATCAAGCCATGGTTTTTCAAGTGATCATAAATCCTGTCTCTCAGACTCCTCTCCAATACTTTACCCACCACTGACATAAGACTGACTGGTCTGTAGTTCCCTGGATAAACCTGATTCGCTTTCTTGAAAACTGGAACAACTTTTACCACCCTCCAATCATCTGGCACTACTCTAATTGTCAGGAGCAATGCAAAGGTCATCGCTAAAGGTGCAGCAACCTCTTCCCTTGCTTCATATACTAACCTAGGGTACATCCAGTTTGGTCGAGAGAATTTATCTATTCTCATGTTTTTCAAACTTTTCAGCACGTCCCCCTTCCTAACCCGTTCTGGCACATCAGTCTGTTTCACACTATCCTCAGATAAGGGTAGGACTCCCAAACTCGTGAATACTGAAGCAGATTTCAGGTGCAAGTTCTCTCCACTAATATTAATCGGCCCTATCCTTAGCCTGGCCATCCCCTTAATCGTCACAAAAGTGTAGAATGCCTTCGGGTTTTCTTTTATCGTAGAGTCATAGAGATGAACAACGTCTCGGTCCAATCCGTCCATGCCAACCAGATATCCCAACACAATCTAGTCCCACCTACCACCACCCGGCCCATATCCATCTAAACCATTCCTATTCATATTCCCATCCAAATGCCTTCCTACCCACCAAAGTTTGTTATGCCCCCTTTTAGCGCTCCTAAGTCAATTCTTCAATTCCTTCCTGGCAACCTTGTAAACCTCTAAAATGCTGCCTGATCGTTGCATCTGTAACCTTAATTAAGCATCCTTCTTCCTGGTGACTAGATTTTCCACATCCTTGGTCACTCAAGGTTCTTTCAACATCCCACCCTTCCTTGCACAGTGAGACAAACCTGTCCAACAGTTTAGGGAGGTGCTTCCTAAACAACCTCCACATTACTGTTGTGCATTTCCTGGAGACCATCTGTTCCCATTTTATGCATTCTAGTTCCTGTCTAAAAGCATTGTAATTCCTCCCTCACCCAATTAAATGTTTTCCAATACCATCTGCTCCTATCCTTCTCTATGAGTTTCAGAGTTGTGATCACTATCACCGAATGCTCTCCAAACAAGAAATCTGACACCTGAAATCGTTTGCCAAGCAGCAAACCCAATATGGCCTCCACTTTATATGGCCTATCTACATATTGAGTCCGGAACCCTTCCTGGACACACCTGACGAAAACGGCTCCATCCTAATTTTGGGAATAATTAGGTTCCAATCAATTATAAGTAAATTAAATCACCCTTAACAGCAACCACGTTACTTCTGCACCTTTCCAAAATCTGCCTCCCATTCTGCTCCTCTGTGTCTGTGTTGCTAATGGAGGTCTGTACAAAAGTCCCAGTAAAGTAGCAGGTCCTTTCCTGTTTCTGACTTCCACATATACTTACTCTGTACTCGATTATCTACCTTCCTGCAGCTGTGATACTATCCCTGAATAGCCATGCCACTCCTCACCTTTTTCTCCCACCCCCATTCCTTTTGAAACATCTATTCCTGGAACATCTAACAATCATTCCTGACCCTGTAATATCCAAGTCTCCATAATGCTGACAACATCATAGTTCCAAGTACTAATCCATGCTCTGAATTCATCACGCTTAATCCTGATACTTCTTGCATTAAAATAGACACACTTCAATCCATCACATTGGCTGTACATTTGCCTTATTAAATGCCTATCCCTCCTCACACACTCTCTCCACGCTGTATCTGACTGTTCACTACCTACTGCATCATCTAAACCGTAACTCAGGTTCCTATTCCCCAGCCAATTTAATTTTAAACCTCCCAAAGAGCTCGAGCAAACCTTCTGTCCATGACATTGGTCACCCTCCAGTCCAGTGCAAATTTGTGCAGGTCCCACCTTCATCAGTAGGAGTCGCAACGATCTACATATCTGAAACCCTCCTTCCTACACGAGTTTTGCAGACATAGGTTCATCTGCATTTGGTCTCTATTGGTCCCCTCATTGGCACGGAGCACCAGTTGCAATCCTGCGATTTCTACTCTGCTCATCCTGCCTTCTATATTGCAATTTAACTCCCTATCTTCGCGAGAAGCCTGGATTGTATATTGCCTCCCAGGTGCCAAGTTCAGGGATGTCTCAAATCAAATCAAATCAGGGATCATAATGGAGAGGGAGAGAGGGTGAACAGCCAGACATCATGATACCCATTGGTTCCAATCACATAGCTAGGGAAAGGGATGAGGACATGAAAAGTGAATAAAGGGAGTTTGATTGGAATCTGAAAGGCAGGTCAGCAGAGTAGTATTCTCAGGATTGTTACAGGTGTCATGGGCTAGAGAGGCTAGTGAGAACAGAGAGCAAGTGCAGTTGAGCATAGCTGCAGAGCTGCTGGAGGATGGAAGGCTTCAGATATGTGGATCATTTGGACAACTTCTCAGGAAGATGGATTGCACTGAACTGGAGGCGTAGCAATATCCTGAATGGGATGTTTGCTAGAGTAGTGCGGGAAGGTTTAAACTATTTTGGCATGAGGGTGGGAACCGGAGCTGCGGATAAGAGGGCGGGGTAGCTGGTGAACGGCAGATACATCATGCAGAGAGTTTGCAAGGAATGATAGACAGTTAAAAGGGAAATCTGCTGGTGTGGCATGTAGCTCAGTAGTTAGGGTCTGTGGTTCAATTTCGGCTTCAAATGACTGCCTGTGTGGAGTTGCATATTCTCCCCATGTCTGCGAGTGTTTCCTCCAGGTATTCCGGTTTTCTCCCGCAATCTGAAAATGTGTAGATTAGGTGAATTGGCCTTGCTAAATTGCCCACAGTGTGAGGTACATTATTTCGGGGTGAACATAGGATAGGGGAAAGGGTCTGGGTTGGTTAATCTTCGGCATGTGGGCGTGGGCTTTTTGGCCCAAAGGGCCTTTTTGTCCACTCTGTAGGGAGTCTATAAAAAATAAGTAATGATCTAGGACCTCTGTTTTTTTTTGTCATTTTTTATAAAAGAATGACTTGGATGAGGAAATGGAAGGGTGAGTTAATAGATTTGCTGATGACACGAAGGTTGGTGGAGTGGTGGATAGTATAGAGGACTGTTGGAGGTTGCAACGAGGCATTGGAAGCTTGCAGAACTGGCCGAGAAATGGCAGATGAAGTTCAACCTGGAAAAGTGTGAAGTGATTCATTTCAGAAGGTCGAATGTGAATGCTGAATACTGGGTTAAAGGCAGTATTCTTGGTAGTTTTGGATGATCCGAAAGGATTTCGAAGTGGCACAGTGACACAGTGGTTAGCACTGTTGCCTTACAGCACCAGAGACCCGGATTCAATTCCCGCCCCAGAAAACTGTGTGCATGGAATTTGCACATTCTCCCCCTCTTTGTGTGGGTTTCTTCCGGGTGCTCAGGTTTCCTTCCACGGTCCAAAAATGTGCAGGTTAGATGAATTGGCCATGCTAAGTTGCCCGTAGCGTTAGGTGTAGGGGAATGGGTCTGGGTGGGTTGCTCCTCAGAGGGTCGGTGTGGACTTGTTGGGCCGAAGGGCCTGTTTCCACACTATAAGTAATCTTTAAAAAAGTTCATAGAATCCTCAAAGCTGCCATCCAAGTTGATAGGGTTCTTATGAAAGTGTATAGACTGTTAGTTTTCATTCGCAGGGAGATAGGTTTGATAGAACTGCAGCATAGCTGTGAGGCTATGCTGCAGATTTATAAATCCCTGGCTAGACCACACTTGGAATATTGTGTGCAGTTCTGGACGCCTCGTTTTGTGAAGAATGTGGAAGATTTAGAGATGTTGTAGATGAGTTTTACCAGGACTCGAGGGTAGGTTTAATGAAGAACTGCTGAGGGAGGTTGGGCTTTTCTCATTACAGCGAGGATAGATGAGAGATGGTTTGTTCAGGGTGATGAGAGGCATGGATAGAACGGATAGCTGGAGACTTGTTTCCAGGATTTGGCTATCACTAGGGAGCAAATTTTAAGGTTTTATGGAGGAAGGTTTAGGGCAGATTTCTGAGATATGTTCTTTAATCAGAGGGTGGTGGATGCGTGGAATGCAATTCCAGTGGTGTTAGCAGAGTCAGATAAATTAGGGACATCTAAGCGACTCTTATATCAGCACATGGATGATAGCACAATGAAGGGTATGTACGTTAGTTTGATCTCAGATTAGGATAATAGACCAACACAACATCGAGGACCAAACGGCCTGTATTGTGTTGTGTGTTCGAATCATTCTAAAGAGAAACAAGACACAGAAGAATAGAATTCATGATTGGTATGACATTTCTTTATTGTTGGCTGCTGACCATGGCATTATCAGTGCAGTTTTACAATACATGATCAAAATAATTCTGTCTCCTCCGACTAAAGGTTTCACCTTGGAGAGCTCAGCTCGATGGGAACCTGTTCATGCTACACGTTGCAGCATGGTAACTTGCAGATGCATTGGAGACTTCTTGAATGCTTATCTCCAAAGTAACATTCATCATCACGGCACAGTCCCAACCCAAGATAATTACACACTTCTGCAACCAAAACCACACAATAAATTATTTGTTAATTTTGGATCCATTAATGAAAGTTGACCTAATATACGAGGTTCATTCACTTAGTCTTAGTCTACAATGCGTTATGTATTAACCTGTTCGTTCTATATTTACAGTCCCGTCAGAAGTCACACAAAATTAGGTTATAGTCATGCAGTTGCATTTGAATTTGCAAGCTTTCTAAGCACTAGCCCTTCATCAGTTTTTTACATCCTCACAGATCTACCAGCGCACAAATCCTCAGATTCACTCTTTGCCCTCCTTTTTGACAGGATCCCACTGCACTCTGGTTCTGAGACTAGTCTCAATGCAAAGACACTTCTGTCCAGCGTGTCGACGCTTGCCAGTTTCCAGAAGTCGATCACGTGTTTCACGGGCCATGGAGAAATGTCAATAATTTATTGGAAGGTCTAAGATTCCAGAATACTGAAATAGATTTTTTTTTTAAATTTCAGGATGCTGGGTTATGTCCTTTCCATGCAGTGTCAGAGAGTGATTCGCAAAAAAAAAAATATTCAGTTTCCTCCTGAAGAAAACTGACAGCAACTACTGGCAATCGACCATGCCACAGTTTATACCATTCTTGTCTCGAAACAATGCCAATTTAAATATCGCTACTTAACATTCAAAGCACAAACATTTTCCATGATGCCCCATTAAGAGCAGTCTTAATGTTTACCAGAAGCATAATGTGACTCAACCCATGAACAGAAGTTATCATATATCATAATTCAGTGGTGGTCGATCACGGGATTTGGTGTGGGGATGGAGAAATTTACAACCATTTAACTCCAGCATCTCCACTGCTGGCTGCAGGTTGAACCATAATGAGCTGGGTTATCATCAAGTATCAAACCATCAAAAACCACAGACCACAGACAGAGGATTTAACAGCCCAGCAACTGAGCAACTGTTTCGTGTAAAATCTATCCACTCATGGAAAGGATGTAAATTGCTGTGGATGAGACTGGTTCCAGTTGAATTCAAAGAGATTGAAATATATAGAATAGAGCATCTGATTGACTGGCTGCTCACCAACTGCCGATAACTTACATTTCTTCCAACAACAACACACAGTAATGACAGTGTATAAACCCACCACCTCAGGCAACAGATAGACATGAACACCAATACATGCCATTTCACTCATCATCCTTCTTATAACCAAAGTTGTATTACATCACCATCACTGAGACGGTTAACCCTCCAGTACATGCGTCCACATCAGACTGACTGTCCTTAACAATACAGAAACCACCAGTTTCTCTCAGAAAAATAGGTAAGTGAACGAAATGTGCATTTGCCAGAAACATTCACATCTTACAGTTCAGTGTTGATAGATCGAGGGGATTGGTATGGTGATGGAAAGATTTATAACCATTTACCTCTGTCATCTCCATTGCTGGTTGCAGCTTGAACTTTAATGAACTGAGTTATCACCAAGTTACAAACCATCATAAACAAAACTCTCCTCATCTTCCACAGACTTCCACAGAATTAGGATCAGATGGCTGAAGTGGAATATTCCACATTCCGACTTGGAGAGGTGGCTTATTTATATTCAGACAACTGTCAGTGACAATGTGTTCTTGAGATATCCTGGTCTGTTTCTCATTTGTGTTTGGTTTTGGAAATTTGACTCGGTTATCAATTAACTACCTTTCCAATCAAATGTGTGTGCATATTTAAGCATCAAGCCATGACTTCACACAGGACTTCAACCGATGCATTATGCCAAATATACAAACAGAATGATTATAACTTACTAATGTTATGTCACTAGGTACATCCAGATGCAGATTCGCACACACACTTCAAGCTCGCTTTTGGTAGTGCCCTTCTGAGTCCCACTGACATTAAGCATCTCAGTGGTGACAGAGCAACATTATTCAAAAATCAAGAAATGTGAATAAGTTGCTAACTGGGTGTTAAAATCGGGAATATTATTTTTTATTTATGATTATAATATTTTATTGGCAATTGCACCACCACGTGGCTTGAAGTAGACAGAAGAAATGTGTTTGACTCTAAACATCAATTTGATTTCTCTCTAGAGGTGCTGACAGACTGCAGGTTTTGTCCAGTATTTTCTGCTATTACGTTTCAACATGTGCCATATGTGCTACAGAGGGGGAAAGCTTTTGGAGTTGACGTTAAAATTCTGTATTAAATTCGCAGTTAAAGGCATAGCAATTAATGCGACAGTGATTAAAATGGAAGATGTGAAAGTCCTGCTGAATTATTTCAGCACAATCAGTGGAACGAACACTAATACTCAATCAACACTACACACAGACCCACTTCTGAAATGCAATTTCTTATTTTCTGACTGAGGCCACCATGAAATACTGCGCTGCTCAATGTATCGCTTCGCATGAGGTGTAGCAGCGCTCACATTTAACCAGCACCAGTCACCCCTCTCAGATCAGAAAGAGGCTTTGTCGTCCTCTGGAACCATTGTAACTTTAACTTACAACTGTTGTCTGATCCAATATCTTTTTAAAAAATTTGGTTCTAAGCAGTTGCAGTTGCAGTTCCTTTAATGTCGGGCACTTCAGTGTTGTGAAACGCCCCCAAAGTGATAAACTCCAGATTACTTCCAGTCTCATCTTCCTGTGAGTGTAGAAATCGGAGAATTGGAAAATGAACCAGGTGGCTGGGAGGTTGGTATAAAAGAATGAGCATCCTATTTCTAGGGGAATCTATTTGGAACCGGAGACCTGATACATGTAGGAACTGATGGTCAAACCTGGAGGAGTATAGAGATAAATATCCTTGCCAGCAGATTTGCTCGTTCTGCTGCTGAGGATGAAAGTGGACTGACAAAGGCTTAAGAGTCTAAAGGAAAATTCGAAGCAAGGGTAGGGTGGGAGAAATGTACTGAATTATTCTTTAAATTCAGAGAAAGCATGAGGTAAAAAGTGTTCACTGGCGAAGTTGATTACAGCAGCAAAGCCAATAATTTAAGACATTGATAGACACGTGATGTCATGCTATAATTGTATGTTTTAGATCCTTTCTTACTCTCGGCCATTTCGATCAGACTTATTTTTGAATGTGTCTTGCGCCTCCTGCCGCGAAAATATACTGAACAAAAAGTTTTCCATCGTTCCATCTCATAGAGATCTACAGCAGAGAAGCACATATTGTCACGCAGATCGAAAACAAAGACCTACAAATTCTAATATTATTTGCCATCATTTGACTCACAGTCTTCAATGCCTTGGCATTGCAAATATAAGTCTAAATAGTTCCTCAGTATTACAATGGGTTCATGAATTCCAGATTTCCACCACCCTCTGAGTGAAAGATTTTCCTCGCATTTCCTGGAGGCCTTCTGTCTAGTACTTTACATCAATGCACCCGATCATTGATACCTTCCTTTTACTTAGTTGTTTCTCTGAATTTACTATAATCACAACTGCCTCGACGAGGGCAATATTTATTTCAACTTCTGTTCTTCTTGCATGAAATTAAAACCTGCTCGAGTATCTTAATGCATCTTGCTAGTTACTCATGTCTATTTATCTTTGTCAATATCTTATAACTCACTCGTAGATTTTACACTGCTATTGAATATGAGCCTTATTTTTGGTTTGTATAATGATCTGAACCACTTCCTTTCATCATATACAACAGTGAAATGCCTTCTTTCGAGAAGGTGCGACTTTGCATTCCTTGTATTTGCTTTATTATTGAAACAAATGGATGCCCGAAGTTAACCATTAGTCAGACACCAGGTTTTGGTTGAAGGGCAGTCCCTTCATCAGGTGAAGGCATCTTGACTTGACGAACGAGCAGCCCTTCAAATGTTTGCGATTTGAAGTAAACCTATTGGATGATAACCCGGTCTTGTCTAACTTCCGACTTTGTTCACTCCAGTCCAACACCAGCACCTGCCAATCATGCTTGATGTTAAGCATGACTTGCACACATCTTTTCTCCAAAATTGAATAATACAACAAAATGTTTCTCAAGAACTCTTCAAATCTATACCCTGGGTGATTTTTTTTCCACTCATATGAAACTTGTGCTTTATTACTCACGTATTGTATTTCCAAATAAAACAAATCCATTGGTCATGGGTGTGATTGAGAAGGCTCACGTGTGTTTCTCATTCCTATTTGCCTTCCTCTGAGTATTGATTTTTAAAGGTATTACGAGTCATCCACATTATTGTGGATCTGACCAAGCAAGGACAAATGGATTTCATTCTCTTAAGCGAATCGTGATCCCAATAACCCATTCACGACAACGGATGGATGATTGGCTGAGACTGATTTTACGTTACATGAAGGGATTTGAAGTTGTGTTTCCAGTGCAGTCGCCTTGATATCTCCTCCCTTGAATAAATCCACAAAAAAATGGAAGTTTAAAGAGAACTAAAACGACTCGATAAAGTAAGAGTCTACAAAGACACTCTTGGTTGAATGCATAACTTTTTCATAATGGTAATGTCTTCGTCTAAGTTAGGGACTAAACAAATTCAACATTATACTCAACCACTACCTCCAGAAACCCAAGTGTTCCTCTCAGTGTTGATACATTCTGGTAAACGTGTAAGGTGGATTTTAATATGTATAATTGAATATATTATTTGACATCACTTGTGTGCCACTTATTTAGCCCTGCAAGTACATTGACAGAAAAGGCAAGGCATCTAAGGTGCCAATTTTAGTTTTCAAATATGAATATAAAGGAAAGCATCCCAAACGCCTTCTTCACTATCCTATCTATCTTCCACTCCACTTTCAATGAGCTATGAACCTGCACTTCAAGGTCTCTTTTTTCAGCAACACTCCTGAGGACCTTATCATTAACTGTATAAGTCCTGTTAAGATTTGCTTTCCCAAATTGAAGCACCTCGCATTTATCTAAATTAAACTCCATCTGCCACTTCTCAGCCCATTGGCCCATGTGACTAAGATCCCATTGTAATCTGAGGTAACCTTTTTCGCTATCCACTGCACCTCCAATTTTGGAGTCATCTGCAAACTTACTAACTATACCTCTTGTGCTCCATCCAAGTTATTTATATAAATGATGAAAAGTAGTGGACCCAGAAACGATCCTTGTGGCACTCCACTGGTCACAGGCCTCCAATCTGAAAAGCAACCCTCTACCACCATCCTTTGTCTTCTACCTTTGAGCCAATTCTGTATCAAAATAGCGAGTCCTTCCTGCATTCCTTGAGTTCTAACCTTCCTAACCAGTCTCCCATGGGGAACCTTATCGAATGAATTACTGAAATACAATGAACTTGAAAGCTGAATTCCAGAGGGGAATTCAGACTGATGACTCTCTCGCCTCACTCTCGTTGAATTATATTCTTGTGCTATCAGTTTATTAAATTTACGTGATTATCTTATGGTTAAATATCAAGTCTATTGCAGTACAATCATTAAAAAAATGTTGAGTCCTGATCTGCCAGGAATTTATTGTGTAAAGTAGTTGCCCATGGGAAAATGTGCATTTTATCAAATTCACATTAAAAGCCACTTCCCGATTGCAGTGTGAAACTTAATCTCAGTTAGCGAACATTAGCCAATATCCAAGTAATTAAATTTTCTGGTTTCACAAAATGCTAAACAGTTTCTAAATTTTTCCAGATCACTGCTTGTCCACTAAGTTAGAGAACATACCTAATTTATCATTTCCTTCCTCGTACTAACCGGTTCGAATCTTATCATTGGCATGTGGTGGAATATGAATTCAATATACATCTGGAACCAGCAATATAATGATGATTATTGCCGGGGAAAGTCTATCTGCTTCACGAAAGTCCCTTTGGGGAGGAGAGTACCATCCTTACCTGGTCTGGCCAACATTTGACTCTAGAAACACAATAATGTGATTTACTCTTAACTGCCCTCTGAGCAATTAGGGATGGGAATAAATGCTGTCATTGCCAACAACACCCACATTCCATTGAGGACTTTTGAAACAAAACAAGCAAGTAGGCGCAAATACCCACTTGGAAAACTCGTCATACACACACACACACACCAGGAAATAATAATGTATCAAGGAACCAATGTGGAACTGAGATTTCCACAACATAAATTGTAATGTGTGGAAGTGGAGGAATGACATATTCTCATTCTTGAAGGACATTAGTTAATCACTTGGATTATTACCATCATTCTATATCTATGATGTTTTATATTTGCAAAATTCCAGACTTGTTTGCATGTGGGTTTTGAATCCCTAATTGCTTGTCCCATTCTGTCAGACCTGCAGAAACTTATAAGACCAGCTCGAAGTCAGGATGTTTATTTTCTGTCGGAGGTTGGCCAGAAATATAGCTTTGCTGATATCAGCAAGCACGTTCCAATAATGCATGTCAATCAGCGGGTAGGCCCACGCTGTTTTTTGTTGTTGTTGCATTCAATACTTGGTGACGCACATATAGAGAGACAAATGCTTGGTCAGAATGCAGACCGTATATGATAACCATGTCATTGTACAAATAAAACTTTACTTTTAAAGGATAGTCAATGATTATCGGCTTTCTGGTCATAGTAGAGAAAGTTAAACGATATTCTAAAAGCTTATTAAAGTCATGAGTTTTGTTTATGCGCAGCAGCCTATTTTCAGTGCTAAGGTGACTGCTAACTAAAGGGCAAAGATTCACACTGTTGAGAATGAAACCATGGCCAACATTGCACACCCTAAAGGATGATGTGAGAAGCGAATTATAACAAAGCAGATGACAAAAGAATAGGGGACAGGAATGTATCTCAGCCACGCAGGTGGAGATAGTCCACAATAAATGCTATCTTCTTTTTTATGCCTTTGAGCAATATTCGCTCCAATGTGCATTGTTGGAGCAAACGACGCAAATTGGCTGCAGTGTGTCAGATTTCCAGGGCATGCAGTGATAATTCACAAATCTGAATTATATTGTCCCATCATCTCCGTGATCTCTACTGTGAAGTGCACCGTCACATCACAACCAAATTCCAATTTCTGTTGCGTTAAACATGCTTCACTATTTCTTCAACATTATTCATTTTACATATGGCTCCATAAGTATCATAGTTTCAAGTACCTTTCCTACTTTCCAAGCACTATATTCAATACATATTGTGCTAAAGCTGATTTGAAAGCCTCATCTTTTTCTGTACGTGACTTTTGGCAGCTCAGCAAGTTTACCATAATTCTCGTTCAGTCCCAGTTCCCCTCACTAGTAGCTAAAACAGCTGCAAATGAGCAACCTTTCTTTTGGAACTACTGATCTATATATTACATATTAGCAGAGCCAGCAGTTATTTGATCACTTATTTCATACTTATTGATTCACCCTGCGCCTTTAACCTTGTACATTATGTTCGTTTAGCATATTCGTTTACTATGTTTGAGGAATGAGCCCAGTCGACAAAACAGTGACGATAATCAGTTAAGTAATTTCTGAAAGAGTTGGTGCATTTGAACAATGGTACATGACATCTGATCATTGGTATATACCTTTACCGTATTGCAAATTTTAATTTTTACATGTATGTATTATTCTGTTTGGTAAACTGTATCTGAATACACATGAAAAGATTAGTTAATATTAATACCTGAAAGTCAATTCAATGATAACGAGAAGGGACAAAGTTAGAGAGTTTATGGGAATGTGTACAGCACTGGAAAAAATGAACAGTTCGACAAAGGAGTAGACACTATCACAACAACCACATCTGTAATGTATTCCGATATTTGATAATTGTGTGAAAAAGAAACAGAGTTCTCATAGATGCAATCTATTCTGTGAAGATTTTCCATCTCCTGCGAATATCCTACTGACACGCCGCACTGCAGTATTTCACTGAACTTACTTCAGCAATAGCAGCCTCGTCGTAACCTGTGTGATAAAGAAGGGCAACAGGACGAACAGATTTCATGTCCCAGAGGACCATGGGATCCTATCCTATGAGACAGAAACGACAGGAATATTTCATTCGTTTGCAGGAGGCACATGAAATAGGTGCACACTTACACATTGTCTATGAGTTATTAAAGCCATAGCTTATAACAGCTGAACGAGAAACAAAACAGTATTTTTTTCAGATTTCTGGAAACGTTATTAATGTTGCAAACAGAGATTGGTCTCCAATTCAACGACTGGAGTTGTGTAAACATTATTTACAATAACTGTAAGCTTGCTTTTGTTCAAAATATGGATTTTATCCAACAGTCTATGCATTTAAAACTGCTATTTTCATATTTTAGGCCAGCCATTATCAAACACAAACACAACATATTCACTATTTCCAGAATTATCCACTGTTATGCAGTTGAAGACCTTCCAGAGAGAGGGAGTGCTGTTTGCACTGAAAGCTTACAATCCCATGTCATATGACTAGCTAAAAAAAACTCAGAGTGTGCTGAAACATTGAAAATATGTAACATTTGGCTGCGAACTAGATACCTGAGTTGTTTTGACAAGAATTTAATTCTAATGAATCCGTTTAAATTATGCTCCAGGATACTTAAACCCAGGGTAAAAAATGAGGTCTGCAGATGCTGGAGATCACAGTTGAAAATGTGTTGCTGGTTAAAGCACAGCAGGTCAGGCAGCATCCAAGGAATAGGAAATTCAAAAAATGAGGTCTGCAGATGCTGGAGATCACAGTTGAAAACGTGTTGCTGGTTAAAGCACAGCACCCAATCGAGTTTGATTTAATTGTTTTTGCAAACCTTGAGCCAATGAGATGATCCGATGTTCGGGGCATAAAGAAGCAGGCAATTTGAAAGTTAGACAGAGAATAAACTGCCATGAAAAGAGACTGCCATTCAAAACACCCTTTTCCTAGCAGACATCTTTGCAGGAAACGACAGAAGACAAACCAGGGAGAACTTCAGCCAAACAAGAATGACATTGGAGATGACAGCCTCTATGTGGTTATGAAGTTTAGTTGATGTAATTTTAATATCTGTTTTCTCCAGTTGGATTGTTGCCCGTGCCACGTACTCGTGAGGTGAGGAATAGGTAGAGATGAGTTGAACACGTGGCTACAGGCATGTGCAGGTGGGAGGGATTCGGATACCTGGATAATTGGGTCTGTTTCTGGGGTAGGTGGGACCTTTAAAAACAGGATGTCTACACCTTAACCAGAGGGGGACCAATATCCTGGGGGTGAAATTTATTAATGCTGTTCGGGAGGATTGAAACTAATTCAGCATGGGATGGGAAACTAAATTGTAGTTCCAATGTCGAGAAGGTTCAGAGTAGTGAGGTCAGAAATAAGGTCTCGAGATCGCAAGAGAGCACCGGCAAGAAGGAAATTGGTTTGAAGAGTGCCTACTTCAAACTCAGGAGCATCTGCAATATGTAGGTGAACTGGCTGGATCGGTTGGTACCTGGAACTTCGATGTCGTGGCCATTTTGGAGACATGGATAGAGCAGAGACAGGCATGTTATTGCGGCTTTCAGGTTTTAGGTGTTTCAGGAAGAACAGAGAAGATGGGAAAAGGGGGGATGTGTGGCAATGTGAATCAAGGACTGTATTATGTTGACAGAAAGGAAGTTTGAGGACTAGTCTACTGAGGTAGTATGGGCTGAGGTTATAAACAGGAAAGGAGTGGTCACCCTGTTGGAAACTTCCAATAAGCAACTGAATAGTTCCAGAGATGTTGAGAAAATGATTGAAAAGCCCATTGTCAATTGGAGCGAGAGTGACAGGGTAGTTGTTAAGGGAGAATTTAACTTTCCAAATGTGGACTGGGAATACTATCGTTCAAATGGGTCACATTTTGTCCAATGTGTGCAGGAGGGCTTCCTTACACGGTATGTAGACACGTCAAAAAGGGGCGAGAACAACATTGGATTTGATACTGAGGAATGAAACCAGCCAGGTGTTAGATTTGGAGGTAGGTGAGCACTTTGGTGAAAGTGACCAAAATTCAGTTATGTTTGCTTTAGCTATGTAGAGGGATGGGTGTATACTGCAAGGCAACAGTTATCGTTGGGGGAAAGGCAATTATGATGCCATTAGGCAAGATTTAGGATGCAAGGAATGGGGAAGGTAACTGCAAGGGATGGGCATAATTGAAATGTGGAGCTTATTCAAGAAACAGCTACTGTGCGTCTTCGATCAGTATGTATCTGTCAGGTAGGGAGGAAGTGGTCGAGCGAGGGAGCTGCTCTTGTCAAGAGGAAGAAGAAGCCTCGTGTTCGTTTGAGATGTGAAGATTCAGTTCAGGCGTTTGAGAGCTAAGGTTAGCCAGAAAAAAAACCGAAAGAGAGAACAAAGAAGAGCCAGGAGGGGACGTGAGAAGTCGTTGGCAGATGGGATTATGGAAAATCCGAATGCTTTCTATGGGGATATCAGGAATAAAAGAATGATGAGAGGAAGATTAGGGCCAATCAAGGATAGTAGTGGGAAGTTGTGCCTGGAGTCAGAGGAGATGGGAAGCACTAAATGAATATTTTCCGTCAGTATTCACACTGGAAAAAAAACAATTTTGTCTCGGAGACTATTGGGATGCAGGCTACTAGACTAGATGGGATTGAGATTCACAAGGAGGAAGTGTTTGCAATTCTGGAAAATGTGAAAATAGATAAATCCCCTGAGATGGATGGGATTTATCTTATGATTCTTTGGTAAGCCAGAGAGGAGATTGCAAAGCCTTTGGCTTTGATCTTGACACCACATCAATTGGTTTTCCCTCATCCACCTGTTTGGTGACGTTCTCAAGTAGTAGGTCGTCCCTCACAAACTGTATTGAGTTCTTTGAGAAGATGACCAAACAGGCAGATGAGGGTAAAGCAGTTGATTAGGTGTATATGGACTCCAGTAAGGCGTTTGATAAGGTTCCCCACGGTTGGCTATTGCACAAAATATGGAGACATGGGATTGAGGGTGATTTAGTGGTTTAGATCAGAAATTGGTTAGCTGAAAGAATACAGATGGTGGTGGTTGAAGGGAAATGTTCATCCTGGAGTGCATTTACTCGTGGTAAACCCCAAGGATCTGTTTTGGGGCCATTGTTAATCGTCATTTTTTAATAAATGACCTGGATGAGAGTGTTCAAGAATGGGTTAGTAAATTTGTGGATAACACTAAGGTCAGTCGAGTTGTGCATCGTGCCAAACGATGTTGTCAGATATAGATGGTCATAGATAAGCTGCAGAGCTGGGATGAGCGGTGGAAAATGGAGTTAAATGCAGAGAAGTGTGAGGCAATTCACTTTGGAAGGAGTGACAGGAATAATGAACTCTGGGCTTATGGTAAGATTCTTGGTAGTGTAGATGAACAGAGACATCTTGGTTATCGTGTACATAGGTCCCTGAAAGATGCCACCCTGATTGATAGGGCTGTTAAGAAGGCATACAGTGTGTTAGCTGTTATTGGTAGAGGGATTGTGTTTTGGAACCTTGAGATTATGTTGCAGCTGTGCAAAACGCTGGTGCGGCCACACTTGGAACATTGCAAAAAGTTCTGGTCACTGCATTATAGGAAGTATGTGGAAGCTTTGGAAAGGATTCAGGGTAGATTTATTAGGATGTTGCATGGTAGGGAGGGAATGTCTTCTGAAGTACGGCTGAGGAACTTAAGCTGTTTTTGTGAGAGTGAAAAAGCTTGAGAGGTGACTTAAGTGAGATATATAAGCTAATCGTGAAGTTAGGTAGGGTGGACAGTGAGAACATTTTACCTCGGATGGTGATGGCTAACACGCAGGAACATATCTTTCAATTGATGAGCGTGGAATGTACTACCCACAACAGTAGTAGACTTGCCAACTTTACAGGTATTTAAATAGTCTTTGGATTGACTTATAAATGAAAATGGAATAGTGTAGCTTAGATGGGTTTCAGATTGCTTTCAGAGTTCGGCACAACATCAAGAGCAAAAGAGCCTGTGCTGTTCTGTAATGTTCTATATTCTATGTGTTGACCCTATGTTTAGTCCCACGCACAAATCCATTAAGACACGTTCCCCAGAATATGATATTGATCCACACAACTAGTCTGGGTTGCCCCGTTAAGACTTAAATCAGAATTATACCCTACCTTGTGTTTGCCAACTTCAGATCACAGGAAACTCAAGGCAACATGGTCTAATCTTAATGCACCAAATTTCTACGTATACTTTCTGACATCTAGTTAACCTGAAGATGCACTGAAAACCCACTTGACTGTCCGTTATCTCTGAAAACCAAAATGGTCCTGACTACAGCACGGAGAACTGGAATACATCTCAGATCACGTCTATCATGATATCAACAAACCTTCAAATAATATTATCACACTGCTTACCCATGGTCTCACTCATCTGTCACCCACCAATTCATCCACTGCCATCCAATTAGTAAAGCACCTTTCACCCTATCAAGCTCCCATTTCGCCACAAGGTATTCAGATTCAAAAGTGGTAATTTCTCTCAAATGGCTGGTCAAAAACTAGAAAGGAATGTTGAGGGACCTTCTGAGGTGTATTGAAGTAATAGTTACCAATATCAATCTAAATAGACAGAAAGTCTCATCTGGAATTTAAATACACCGTAATGGTATATGGCAAGCATTTGGTCAGAAAGACGTCAGTTTCCCATACCGTCGACAAAAAAAAGTAGTATTATGATTCCTGGGGTTGAATGCATTTTATTGAAAATGCATACCAAAATTTAGCTTCTGCACTCACTGAATTACTAAAGAAAGGCAAAAAGTTTCAGTGGACTGTCAGAAGGCATTTGTCAGCCTGAAAGCTGTGTTAATCACTGTTCAAGTGTTAGCCACACATAGTTATCCAAAGCAATTTAAGGTAGCTATCGATGTCAGAGATGTTGGTGCCGGTGTTGTTCTCCTGCAGGAGGATGATGATAAGATAGAAAAACCTATCAGGTATTTCTCCAGGACCTTGATTGTTTATCAGAAATGTTCAACCGTTGAGAAGGAGACTTTGAGTGTGGCAGTACACATTTTCAAAGTTTATGTTGCCAGTAATGTATCTGAGACAACCATATGCATTGACCATGACTCATTGAAGTTTGTACAAATTTTAAAGACAAAAATTCCAGACTGTTTAGATGGAGCGTGTTGTTACAACCATTCAATTTGAAAATTTTGCACGTGGTAGAACGAAAGAACATGATGGCCCAAGCATTGTCGAGATTTGGACGAGAAATGGAAGGATTCGAAGGCGGGAGTAAAACAGAATGCAATGGAAGTTAGAGTACATGTTTGCATGTTTATAGTCAATGTAATGTGTAATGTGTCGCAGTGTACAAACAATTTAAGATTAAAGGGTTTTAAAATAAAACGGTCTTTGGATATTGATGGTTGATGGGGGAGATGTGACGATACTGCTCAATTAACAAAGTTATGTTGTCCTTGATTTTTTTTTCAGAAGGGTCGGAAATGCAGAGATTCTGAGAGGTGTGTTTTTCATGGGTTTTCGGATTAATTTGATTAGAGCTAACAGATACGATCTCAGGCAAAAGGTTTTCAAACGTTTAAAGGCAACATTTGTACAATGAAGGGGGAGAGGCCAGTTCTCCAAGCTCAGTTTCGCTCTGGTTTGATTTGGTTTTGACTTTAGCAAGCAGTCAGTTTTGACGTGCTGGTCAAAGAAACGATTACATGGAGGAGGGAGTTCCATGCTGAATCTTTCTGTTATCTCTCTCTATCTCTCTCTATCTCTCTCTATCTCTCTATCTCTCTCTCTCTCTCTCTCTCTCTCTCTCTCTCCTGTAAGATCTTGTGGGTGAATTTACCTTTTGCCATAGTGGTGTTAATGGGAATGTTGAAAAAACTTGGAACAATATCATGAAGTTGCCAGAGAGACGACTGGGTTTTTAAATATTTGTTATTCTATTTTTTTCCCCTTTGTTTGTGTTTCATTTGGTAATCTTACAAATAAATTCTGTTTTAGCAAAATCTCAGTGGCCGGGCCAGCTGCATAACATCTGGAATACCCACTTTACATCTGCTGAGAAAAACTACCAAAGGTAAGGTCTGGAGTACTTTTTTGAGGGCGTTTATTTTGGTCTATAACAATAGCTCCTTGGAAGTGGTGTCACCGGTAGACAGAATCATAATGAATGCATTCATTGGTCAGTACATTGAGGATGGATGTAGTTTTTTAGCTATACAAGACATTGGTGAGACCAGTTTTAGAAATCTGCATGCAACTGTAGTCGTCTTGTTATAGGAAGTGTGTGTTTTCCCTGGAGCATTGGAGGCTGATGGGTAACCTTGTCTAGGTTTATAAAATCTTGAGGGCATAGATAAGGTGAATAGCTAAGTTTTGTTCCCCAATGTAAAGGAATCCAAAACTAGGTTTCAATTGAGAGGGGGAAGATGTAAAATAGAATTGTGGGACAACGGTTCACAACCAGGCTGGTGTGTATATGGAAAGATCTGTCAAAGGAAGTGGCAGAGGCCAGTATAATTATGATACTTAAAAATCATTTCGACAGCAACATGGATAGAAGGTATTTAGATGGGCCAAATGCTTGCAATTGGGACTAATTCTTTTTTCGGGTATCAGGTTGGTGTGGACCAATTAAACTGTGTGACTCTGAGTCGACTGTGGTTTTCTTGAGTCTGTTCTTGTCTCTATGCCTGTGTACGTGGTTCCTGCAAAATGCTACAATTCCAAATGAAGTGACACACTCGAAAGCAATTATAAAATGCACCAGAGGTCCAGTGTCCCCTTGTGGTTCTCCTCTACCTATACCCACAGGCAGTGTATGTGGAGGTACAAATTAACACCACCACTTTTTCCTCTACCTCCTTAGTTTCTTCAGACCAGACCCTTTACAGGAAACATTTCCTACTCTTATTCCCTTTGCCTTTGTGTAGTTCCTGATCTTCGTTTTCACAAGCCTGAATCATTCACCTTACTAGCCACAAGTCATCATGTGTATCATATTTGGGGTCAAAATCTCTTGCACCTTCTTTCCCCATTCCAAAGCTTGTGCTACTAAATATTTAAACAAATAAAGCGACCCTGTCATGATCCATATCCACAAATACCGCTGAGTAAAATGAGCACAAAACTTGTTTGCATGTCCTGTCGGATCTTCCCGTTTGATTACCTACATCCATTTCAACTTTCTACTGGATGGCACCAGTTATAACCCATCCGCACTTAGTATAGCTTCGTTCACAACTTCTGATACCCCTCCCCCTTCACTCTGAGGAGTTGGTGAAGCGCAACGTTCACACATGTATTAGCAATCATTTTGCTTTTTCACTACCATCAAGCCAATGTCATTGCTGATGAGTGATTTCCTAAAAGACAGAAGGATCTAAAATGGGTTCCAAACAACACGAGCAACCCTCCAGTCCTCCAGCATCTCACCTGTGTTTAAGAATACTACAAAGATGTGTGTCAGGGCCGCAGCTATTTCCTATCTCGCCTCCCTCAGCAATCTGGGATATGTCTCATCTGATCCTGGGGATTTGTCCACCTTAGTATCCTATGGACTACCAACACATCTTCCCACCTTATGTCAATGTGATCCAGAGTAAAGCAGCATGACGGAACACTTCAGAAATAACAAAATGACAACAGGATCACATTAGTAAATTGTTAATACTACTTAATATTTGAAAGAATATTTGAAGAAATTAAATACTTGAATTTATTCAAAACTCGATAAAACACAAAAGAGTACTTGTATGTTGTTTTTGGAAATTTGAATTGGACCTTCATATTACTCTGTGAATAAACATATTGCTGTCAGTGGATATCGTTTCGACTGTAAACAGCAATAACAAAAGTAAGTAGAAAAATCCCACACTGAATTTAATCAGGTTGTCGATGTTTATGTCGAAATTAAGACACTACCTTGGGGATAATGTAATGATACAGTTGCATTTGTGGTTTAATAACTGCAGCTAACATTCATTATTGGCAATTATCATTATTCCCACAGACCTCCCTCAGATGTATATATACAGTTACTATCATCTACATATACAATACTGTGTCTGTGAGAAGATTTTATCAGGACGTTCTTAAAGCTAATTCCTTGAATTCAAAGCAATGACAGCTGCAATAATTACACAGATAGAAATGGTATATTATCCTATTCTTGCCATTTTTGGCGTTCCTGGTAAGTCAGTTGATTAAAATTTTGTAGTCACTATTCTTTGTGAATGTTTAACTGTATAATAATCATTTCCCTGCTGCTGTGATTGCTATATCTCATCGTTATGATAATTACTGTGCATGTAGGTCTGTGAAAGGTGTGGCGTAATCTAACAAAGTCATAAAATTCTGTGATGACTGACATAGAATTTCTCCAAATTTACAACAGCATCACTGAAACGCAATTTATGTCATCATCACGGAATCTACAATTAGAGGGCTGGAGGGGTGAACTGACATCCACAGCTTTTAGACCAGTTCACTTTTTCTGTTAAGCATTTTCTTGCCTCTTGTGATGATGATGCTCCTTTAATAAGATATCATTATCATCTGAACACATTGCCATCTTAACACATTGCCATCACCAACTTTGGCATTAATCATAAAAGACTGCAATCTTCTGAGTTGCCAGATTTATGCATAATGTTCGCATTTTTTTTCAACTGCAGGAAAATCTAAAGGCATCCTGTCTTTATTTCCTCGCTCTCGTACACTTAACATTAAATCCAGTTTCCTGACATCATTTTGATGAAACTTATTCATTTGATCATCTCTGACATGCAAAACGCTGTTTTTTCTTTTTCATTGAATAATCTTGAGAGAATGTGAATACGCTTCCAGCATGAGTCACTGCAGTGCATGCTTTTGAGTTACCAGATTCTGATTAGAATGGAAGACATGATATTTTGACATTGTAATCATGAGCGAACGCCAAAATGCTTGCCGTTTCCCATCATCAGTAGTCTGGCACAGAACGTCTTAATTGTGAAGTCTTTTTTTTTCCTCATGAGTTTTCTGCCCTAACCTTTCACAGCGCTGAAAGCCATGGGCATGCAAGATACCCTCTGAAAATTCAAAAGGCGTTTCCTGCAGTAGAGCTTGCACATTGGTTAGTGCCGCTGTGAGATAGTGATGGAGGGGAAAATGTGAATGTCAGTGGCTAGGGTGGCTATCAAGCAATTCTGTTGTGCATGTCATCAAGTTTCCTGAGCAGTATTAACGCTGTCATCTAAAAAAAGGATGAGCATCCTGAGTTGTATTGGACAGATTGTTGGAACGCTTCTTTTAATGCATTCACAGGATGTGAGCATTGCTGGCCAGGCCAGCATTCACTTCCAAACCTTAATTGTGTGCTGTGCTGTGAAAAAGCCAATCACATTATTATAGGTCTGGGTTCAGGTGTTCACCAGACCAAGTAAAAACAGCTGTTTCCTTCCTTAAAGGGCTTTCATGAAACAGGCGAGGTTTATCCAATAATGACTTCATGGTATACATTAGACACTGACACATAGATGCGGCACAGTATCTCAGTGGCTGGACTGATGCCTCACAGAATGAGGGACATGTGTTCGATTCCAACCTTGGGCAACTGTGTGTGTGTGGAGCTTGCAGTGTCTGAGTGGGTTTATTTCAGATGCTCCCATAGTACAATATGTGCAAGTTAGGTGGATTGGCCATGCTACATTGCTCATAGTGTGCAGAGATAGTGTGCAGGCAAGCTGGATTCCCCATGATAAATTAAGCATTGCATGCATTGGATGGGTCTGGGGGTGGAAGTTCTCGTTCTTCTGAGGTCAGCGTGGTCTCGATGGGCCAAATGGCTTGCCTCGATAATGTAACAATTGTATTATCTTAGCTCCAGATTTTCATTTTTATGGAATTCAACTTCCAACAGCTGCCAATCGGATTTGAGCTATGCCCCCAGGACATTACCTGGGTCTCTGGATTCATAAACTAGCAACAATACCAGAGAGTAAAGAGATTTCCCAGATCCTGGTTTGCTCTGATTCCTGCTTTTGGTTGCCTGTGTATATATCTGGGTAATTTTCCACATACGAGACAAGTGCAGAACGTATCAATCTGCATGGATCCAGGTTGGTTAAAATTCAGAAGTATATGCCTGAACGTATTGATTCATTTATTGATTGCTCAAGTGATGAGTGACATGACTTTAATCAATAACTATGAATCTAACACTGGATTTTCACACTGCAGAAAAAGTATTAAGTTGTCGACAGGAAATTCACCTTGATTTCAAATACAGAGATGTTATAAAAGGTGAAATGCATTTGTCATGAATGTGAATTTCTTAGTCCAGACTTGCATCATGGTTCCAAATTTCTAATTAGATTTTCAAACTATTTTCATGCCCATTCGATTGATTTCATTTTATTCCTCCAATTTCACCTACTAAACTCTCCCCCTCTCATTCATTTGCAGCCAACATTATAACCATTGTGATCCTCTTGCGACAAAAGTGCGACCTTTCCAAATGCATCACTGTTTATCTGATTGCCATGGCAGCGGCGGATCTGCTGTGCCTCGTATTTGATGTCATCCTCTATGAGCTCCATGGATTTTATGACCCTGATTCATTCTTAGATTACACAGCCATCTGCAGAATGAATTTCTTAATTTTCGTCTCTGTGGAATGTTCTGTCTGGTTAACTGTTGCTTTCACCTTTGACCGATATGTTGCCATTTGTTGCCAAAATCTAAGAACACGATATTGCACAGAAAAATCTGCAAAGATTGTTGTAGCAACAATTTGGGGGCTGAGCATTTTGGAAAATATACCAAGGTATTTTGTGAGTGAACCTCAGGTGATCATTGACAATATTGCGTGGTTCTGCATTGTGAAAGCAAGCCGCTATACTGAACCTGTATGGATCACATACTTATGGATTGATATCATCTTCCTAACTTTCATTCCATTTCTCTTGGTTCTGCTGTTTAATGGTCTAACCATCAAACACATTTTACTGACAAGTCGGATCAGGAAGGCTCTTCGAAGCAGTGATAATGACTCAGAATTGGAGAACAGAAAGAAATCCATTGTGTTACTGCTGCTCATATCAGCAAATTTTATCCTACTGTGGATGGTCAGTCTTATTCATTTTATTTGTGCACAAATAACTGAAATTGAATTCTTACAGACAAACTACAGTAACCCTTTCGCCATCCTGGAACAGGCTGGATATATGCTACAGGATTTGAGTTCCTGCACAAACACCATAATCTATGTAGCCTCCCAGGCTAAATTCAGGGAGGACATAAAGATACTGTTTAAATATCCTCTAACTTTACTTTTCAAGGTACGGAAATAGGTGAAATGGCTTGTACCAACCAGAAAGAACGTTCATGCTCAGTTCCTACCTAGACATTGAAAATTAACAACAGCAAATCAGCCATCTTTTATCCAGAAATCTCTAGACTATTTTGCACATTCCTCTTGGAGGATGTTTCCACAGTATATCTTTTTAAGAGGGAGCCCATTACCTCATTTATCTATTACTCATACTATGAATTTCTCCGGGCATCCTGCAGGATGGCACTGATGCCTTCCACAGTTCAGCATTCCTTTATTTTCTTTTTCCCAAAGGATCAAAGTTCCCTAAACATTCCGGACTTTCAATTAATTCACTTGATCCGAATCATTCACAGAATTAGGTATACAAATGTCCCATATCTCCATGAGAGGGAAATAAACTGACGTGAAAGTTTTGTAGAACACTCTCGAGAAACAGCTTTCCCTAATAGCTCTGTATGCTTCATTATCTCAAACTATTTTCGTAGAAGACTTCCGTTCAAATCACTACACTATTCCATCATACCACTTTGCAAATGCATCTGCTTATATCTTTCTCATAAGTTGTTATCCATGGAGGACTCAGAACATTATACCTGTCCCACTTTTGCTAATATGATTAAATCAAATACAGCATCTCTGTTAAATTCCATCTGCTGCCCACTCCATCAGCTTGCCTATATCCTTCTGAAATTGGCCCTGCCTACCTTACAGTTCACAGTGCTTCCAGCTCGAGTGCAATCGGAAATCTTTAAAACTGTATCCTGTACAAGGATATCTGATATAGAACATAGAACATAGAACATAGAAGGATACAGCGCAGTACAGGCCCTTCGGCCCTCGATGTTGCGCCGACCGAATCCTACCTAAATTATACTAGCCCAATAACTTCCAAATGCCTATCCAATGCCCGCTTAAATGACCATAAAGAAGGAGAGTTCACCACTGATACGGGCAGGGCATTCCATGAACTCACAACCCGCTGTGTGAAGAATCTACCCCTAACATCTGTCCTATACCTACCACCCCTTAATTTAAAGCTATGTCCCCTAGTAACACCTGACTCCATTAGCGGTAAAAGGTTCTTAGTATCTACCCTATCTAAACCCCTAATCATCTTATACACTTCTATCAGATCTCCCCTAAACCTTCTCTTCTCCAATGAGAACAGCCCCAAGTGCCTCAGCCTTTCCTCATAAGATTTTCCTACCATTCCAGGCAACATCCTGGTAAACCTCCTCTGCACTCGTTCTAAAGCTTCCACATCCTTCCTATAGTATGGCGACCAAAACTGCACACAATACTCCAGATGAGGCCTCACCAGAGTCTTATACAACTGCAACATGACCTCAGGACTCCGGAACTCAATTCCTCTGCCAATAAAGCCCAGTACACCATATGCCTTCCTCACAGCACTATTTACCTGGGTGGCAACTTTCAGAGATCTGTGTACATGGACACCAAGATCCCTCTGCTCATCCACACTACCAAGTAGCCTACCATTAGCCCAGTAATCCATCATCTTGTTATTCCTACCAAAGTGAACGACTTCGCACTTAGCTACATTGAATTCCATTTGCCACATTTCCGCCCAGCTCTGCAACTTATCTATATCCCGCTGTAACCTACCACTTCCTTCCTCACTATCCACAACTCCACCGACTTTTGTGTCATCCGCAAACTTGCTTACCCAGCTTTCAAGTCCTTCCTCTAGATCATTTATAAAGATAACAAAAAGCAATGGTCCCAAAACAGATCCTTGTGGTACACCGCTAGTAACTGCGCTCCAAGATGAACATAATCCATCAACTACTACCCTCTGTCTCCTTCCAGCCAGCCAATTCCTAATCCAAACCTCTAATGTATCCTCAATGCCATACCTCCGAAGTTTTAGCATTAGCCTACCATGGGGAACCTTATCGAACGCCTTACTAAAATCCATATACACAACATCTACTGCTTTACCCTCATCCACTTCCTTGGTCACCTTCTCAAAGAACTCAATAAGGTTTGTGAGGCACGACTATATCTCAGGAAAAAAATAGCTTCCCAAAACTGACATTATATAAACACCACAGACAAAGTTCTCCATCCATTAACCATTCTCTACGTACTGCCACTCATCCAATTTGCATCCTTGATGCTACTGCCCATTGTATTCTGTCTCCCTTTGTTGACGAGTGTCTTACCCAGCAGTGTGTGAAATGCTGGACTGGAAATTCACACAGAACACCATATATCCCTCATTATTCTTGCTTCGTTGAATGACTCCAGTCAGGCAGTTTAACAAGCTTTTGAGAAAGATACGGTGTCTCCCACTAATTAACTCTCATGAACTCCATGTGCCTATGACTTTTGTCCTGACCTTCTCCTTTTCAAAGTTTCCCAAACTCTCATTTTCAGGTGAATACTTTGTTTTCGTTAATCATTTTTGAACAAGATGGTGATGCATCCAACTCCCCAGTACTCTGCCACCTCCCCCCGATTGCAAGAAAGACTGAAAGTTGATTTCCATTCCCCCTTCCCTCAATGTGTAGATGTTTCCCATCCACTAATGAGACCTGTCAAGGTTACACATAGACAACATTTCCAAATGCATCCACCATATTAATATTGTATGTCTCGTGATACAGAGTCCTGTTCTTTTACCATGATCCGGTAGTACTTTCCTCATAATGAAACGATTGACAGAATACTTGTTGAGTACTTCAAACATGCCCACAGCCTCGGTGCATAAAAACTGAATTCAGATCCACAATCACCAGTTCTACCTTCCTTTGAGCCAGGTGCTTGTCTGGTTACACGAGTTGATTTCGACTGGTTATTCTACAACGAGAACTCCCTTTAACACACTCCATGGACTGGCAATTGAATATCTCCAGAGATTGTGGATGGATTGCGGTTAATTTACTACAACATCCTTTGATGGGTATTAACACTGAGACGGGCATTATTCAAAATTGAGTGGAGATGAAAAATAGATGGCGACATGTTCATTATTATAATGAACCTCAAAGGAAAAAAACCTCAGAGTACATTATAAAGGATATAACAGAAACGCATTTTAGTAGCACTGTGGCCTTACTAACCCTATCAGACCACCAAGAACCCAGGATTGATTTCTGCCTTCAGCGACTGTCTGTGTGGAGCTTGCACGTTCTCCTGTCTGTAAGCAGGTTTCTGCCAAAGGTTTCCGTTTTCTCCTTCCAGCCATTTCAAAAGCAATGCTAATGTTGCATTTGGGTCCAAATTGCCAAGTACAACTGCTTGTTAACTTGAAGAGATTCCTGAACAAGGACTTCTAAGCCCCTTTGTTGTTCAGATTTCTGAAAACTTTCCCCATTTAGAAAATACTGTATGCCTGCATTGTTCCCACAAAAAATGTATAACCTCAACTTTCCCACATTGTATTCCATCTGTCACTTCTTTGCTCACTGTCTAAGCTTGAACAGCTCCTTCTGCAACCTCCCCAACTCTTCAAATCTACCTATCCCTCCAGCTATGTTTGCATCATCTGCCAATATAGCAGCAATGCGTGTTCTTGCTTGATCCAGATCGTTAATGTATAATATGAATAGTTGTGCTCCCAAAGTAGACCGCTATGGAAAATCCACTTGTCACCAGCTACCACCCTGAGAGAGACACGTTCACTTTGACTGTCCCCCTTCCACCAGCCAGCCAATTCTATATCCATGCAAATATCTCGTGCCTTACACATTGGGCTCTCATTTCATTCAGCAAGCTACTGTGCAGCACCTTGGTTAAAAAAAAACCTTCTGGAAATGCAAATTCATCTGTTCACTGATTTTCCATTGTCTAACTTGCTCATAATCTTCTCAAAGAATTCTTCCAGATTTGTCAGGCAAGGTCTTTCTTTGACGAAGCCACGTTCACTCTGCCATATTATCTCAGTGTATTTCCAGGTACTTCACAATCTCATCCATAACGATGAGCTGTAAAGTATTACAAATGACTGAGGACAGGCAAGCCAGCCAATAGTTTCCTATCTTCTCCCTCCTTTCTTAAACAGGGTATTGAATTAGCTATGTCACAGTGGTTTGAGACTCACCCTGACTCCAGTGATATCTGAAAGATTGCCATCACTGCCTCCACAATCTCCTCAGCTATCTCCTTCAGAACTATGATATGCAGTGCGCCAGGTCCATAAGATTTATGTACCTTCAGTCTTTTCAGCTCACTCAGCACCTTTTCCTTAACGTTGGCCACAATACTCACTTCTGCCCCCGACTCTCTTCAAGTTCTGCCTTTTAGATACTAATTTTTTTTAATATCTTCTTTAATATTACGAGCTGGCTTACTCATATATCTGCTCTGCCTCCTGAATTACCTCCCAAAACCACCATCATTGCTGCTCCACCGTCTTCCTGCTAGGCTTCCCTTCCAATTAACTCTGGCCAACTGCTCCCTCATGTCTTTGTCGATGTCTTTACTCGGTTGTCATATCATTGCAGCTGATTCAACATTCTCCAACGTAGGGTAAATTCTACCATACGAAGGCCACTGTCTCTAATGAGTTCCTTTGCCTTCAGCCCCCATATTCAATTATGCCTCATTATACATCACAAATGCAAAAAATGCCTGTTTTGATTTGAGCTCTTACACAAGTTGCTGTCAAAAAACGTCAGAACGATTCCACAAATTCTTTGCCTTTGAAATCTGTTAGCAACCTAATTTTCTCACTATATCTCCATTTTGGAGCCCACCAAGAATATTGTCACGGTGCCTTTCTGATATCCTTTTTCTATGTTCTAATTTATTTTCCTGCCCACATCCTAAGTACTGCCAGGAGGCCAATACACGGTTCCCATCATGGTATTTTTCCTTTGTGCTTCCTCAACACTAACCAAAGAGATTCTAAGCCTTCTATATCACCTCATGCGAGAGATTTAATTTTATTTCTCACTGACGAGGCAACTCGACACCTCTGCCCATCAGCTGGTTCTTTCGATAGAATTTGAACCCTTGGATATTTAGTACCCAACCCTGACGCCTTTGCAACAACCTCTCTGTGATATTAGAACATCATGCCTGCCAATTTCAATCTACACCACAAACTCATATATCTTGCTTCATATGCTGCATGCATTAAGGTACAAGTCGCTCAGTCTTGCTTTAACACCTCCCGTTCTCATTGTTGTCCCTGTCTCTGCAATGCCTCAAGTTACATTCCTGAACATTTCCATACATTCTGTCCAATTACATATTCTGGAAACTTCTGCTTCTGTTCAGCACTTCCCGCCATCCCCCATTCATTCTTTCCATAACTTTCCGTGCAACTGAACTCCCCCTCCCCTTGTTATTCATGTTAAAGTCCTGTCCACAGCCCTGGCTATATACTTCACAAAAACTCTGGAAGCACCATGATTCAGGTGGAGGTAAGGACTGCGGATCCTGGAGATCAGAGTCAAAAAGAGCGATGCTGGAAAGGCACAGCCGTTCAGGCAACTTCCAAGGAGCAGGAGAATCAATGTATCAGCCATAAGCCCTGATGAAGGGCTTATGCCCGAAACATGACTCAGATGGAGCCCATCCCAACAGAATAGCTCCCTCCTTCCCCAAGTATTGGTGCCAAATGTCTCATGAATCCCACGACATTCCTCCAATACTAATCTTTGAGCCACGCGTTTACCTCTTCAATCATGTACACCCTGTTCCAACTTGTTCATTTATGTGTTATATAGAGGCTAAAGCATTTTTATTTTGCTTTCTACTTTACCCCCAACTGCTTATTACCTCAATAGAACACCTTCCCTAATTCTATTTCTATCAGCTATTCACTCTATTCGAGACTGAGACAGACATTAGCACAGTATGTGCATTTCTCGTGGATTCCTGTCATTCCTCTACCATCAACATACCTTGTTTTTAAAAACCTTTATCACTGGAAATAAAATTGATTACTGCTAATAATCCTTACCAGTCCTGAAAGAAAAGTTTCTACTGGTAATCAAACTTCACTAGTTTTTACTTGATATTTATTGACAATACTGTAGCATTATGAGTAAATATTAATCACAACATTTACAGATATACGCTTCTCAAATCTTTTGCTTTCATTTCATCGTGACATAAATAATATTCATTCCTCCTGTTGATCCAAAGTTCAAAAGCTTTGTCAACATCTCTCTTGTCCCAGAATACTCGACTTCTGAACAAATATGTAACATTTGAGTATTCAATTCTCTGCTGTTAATATCAGTTAAACATTTTATGATTCACAGGACCATCTTTTGAAATGCGGGTGCCAATATTTGTGAAGGGAGTCACTTGTTTTTAGTTCAAACAACATTATGGAAAACCAAATCAGATGCTGAGTTCATTTAAGTTCGATAACTTGGAAGGAGAGTGTTTTCAGGCGCAGGAGAATGGACCTTTGTAAAACTGAAGATTCGGAATAGAGCGTAAATCGATGCATTGGCTCAGGAATTTACTGGTACACTTCTGAATTTCTCTCTTGAAAGGTCCATCTCTAAGTTTGATCAATCCTTCCTTGCCCAACCCCTACCAACACCAACAAAAGCGATCAACCACCCTTTTGCAATGCCTACGTGTCAATGGATACACCATCTCCTTCTCAGTCCTAACTAGAAAGTGAGTCTGGATCTTGAGATTGGCACCAGGTGGATTGAGAAACTCAGAGGAGTGGATGAAGTGAGATGAGGCTTGGGCACTCCAGGTATTGGACAGATGAGTCAGGAGCTTCTAGCAAAACAGCAACAACGGGATGTACAGAAGTTTGAACAAAGGTGAACATCTTAGTCGAGCCAATACAGAAACATTATAGGACAGTTAGACAACTTGTCTGAGTAACTTTGAAACCTCCTTACATCCGACACACAATTCAATAGCCAGCCCAGATATTTGGCATCAGCAAACCTGAAAATGTTGTATTTGGCTCCATTACCGGTGTCATTTAAATATATTTGGAATATCGGGATCCCAAGCAGAGATCCTTGCGCCATTGCCTACCACTCGGAAAAAGGCCCATATATTCGCACTCTTTGTTTCCTGTTTGTCAATCAATTATTCATCCATGATTACTCCCTATCCCACGTGCTTAAACTTTTCCCACTAACAACAAATGAGGGAACTTATTAAATCCCATGTGAAAATCCAAACTAACCACATCCGTTGGAATGCCATTCGATTTGGTTACATCATCAGAAGCATTCTATAGATTTGTTTACAAGATTTTCCTTTCACAAATCCAAGCTGACTTTGTCCAATCCAGTTAATATTTCCCAAATATTCTGAAGTCAAACTTTTATAATATCCTGAGCATTTTCCCCAACTTGATGTTTAACTGACTGGTCGGTAATGTCTGTGTTTTCCCCACCCCTCACTTTTTGTTAGGTTAACTACTCTCTAATCTGTAGGAAATCTTGCAGATTCGATAGAAGTTTGGAAGATGACCACCAATGCATCTATTATTTTCAGGGTCGCTTCCTTTCCTTTCTTGCTATGGCATTTAGATTCCCAGGCTCTGATGATTTGCCAGCCTTGAACCTCATTAATATCCTCAGCACCATTTTCTTACTCATACTGGGTTTTCATCTTTTCTGTCTTATTACTAAACTTGGCTCATGAATAATTCTGGGAAGTTGTATGGGCCCTCTTTTGTGGAGACAAAAGGAAATTCAACTTTCAATGTATCTGTCATTTATTTGTTCCCCACTGGAATTTCCAGCGGTTTCAGAACTTGGAGTGCAGGTTCATAGCTCCTTGAAAGTGGAGTCGCAGGTATATAGGATAGTGAAGGAGGCATTTGGTATGCTTTCCTATATTGGTGAGAGTATTGAGTGCAGGAGTTGGGAGGTCATGTTGCGGCTGTACCGGACGTTGGTTTGATCACTCTAGAGATTAGATTAGACTTACAGTGTGGAAACAGGCCCTTCGGCCCAACAAGTCCACACCGACCCGCCGAAGCGCAACCCACCCATACCCCTACATTTACCCCTTACCTAACACTACGGGCAATTTAGCTTGGCCAATTCACCTGACCCGCACATCTTTGGACTGTGGGAGGAAACCGGAGCACCCGGAGGAAACCCACGCAGACACGGGGAGAACGTGCAAACTCCACACAGTCAGTCGCCTGAGTCGGGAATTGAACCCGGGTCTACAGGCGCTGTGAGGCAGCAGTGCTAACCACTGTGCCACCGTGCCGCTCACTGTTGGAATATTGCGTACAATTCTGGTCTCTTTCCTGTTCGAAAGATGTTTTGAAACTTGAAAGAGTTCAGAAAAGATTTACAGAGTATTGCTAAGGTTACAGGATTTGAGCTACAGGGAGAAGTTGAGTAGGCTGGGGCTGTTTCCCCTGGAGCGTAGGAGGCTGAAGGATGACCTTATAGAGGTTGATAAATTTATGAGGGGCATGGATAAGATAAATAGACAAAGTCTTTTCCCTGGGTGGTAGAGTCCAGAACAAGAAGGCGTAGGTTTAGGGTGAGAGGGGAAAGATATAAAAGAGACCTAAAGGGCAACCTTTTGATGCAGAGGGTGGTACGTGTATGGAATGAACTACCAGAGGAAGTGGTGGAGGCTAGTGCAATTGCAACAGTTGAAAGGCATCTGGATGAGTATATGAATCGGGAGGGTTAGGACGGATATGGACCAGGTGCTGGCAGTTGGGACTAGATTGGGTTAGGATATCTGGTCGGCATGGGCAAGTTGGACCAAAGGGTCTGTTTCCTTGCTGTGCATCTCTGTCACTCTATGACTGTAAAGCACTTACATTTAACGCTACTAGTCTTTTTGTCTTCACTTAAGATGAAGCTGTTATGGTCAGTTTACATGTTCTCTGCAATTCACTCTCATAATCCAGTTCACACTTTCGCTCAAAAACTGTCTGAATTTGCTGAATTCAATAATCCTTCTACTCCTCAAGTTCGTCGATTCACTTCTGTGTGGTACCGTGTCAACAATTCACCTGTTCCTCACAAAACCTTGAAACTCTAAAATTTATTCATGGGACGTAACTGCTCATGACTTGGCCAGCATTTATTGCCAATCTCCAGTTGCCCTTGCGAAGGTGAGCTTGATCTCTCTTCTTAAACCACTACATACTTTTTTGTGCTGCTTAGCCAGTGATATCACCCCATCAATGGAGTTGAGTGGCTTGGAGAAAAACAAGTAGTGCTGTTCCCCTGTGTCTGCTATCCTATTATTTCTTGGTAATTCTCACTTTATTCCATCCAAATCTATTTTAAAATACAAGTATTTGGTGCCAGAAATATTCACAGTGCCTCAAGTGTAAACGAGTTGGGACTTGATGCAGCTCAAATATTGCGTTTATCAGTATGCAATATAACTGGCCAAGTCAAAATGTCAATATTTCAACAAACAAATTGATTTTTTTCTTCCGCCTTTCAAGCTTTTATTGTTTATCATATTAGAGCTATAGAGAGAGGCTGAATTGGCTGGGCATGTTTTCTCTGGAGCGTCAGTGACTGAGATGTGACCTCATAGCAGTTTCTCCAATCATTTCTGGGCATGGATAAGGTAAATAGACAAGGTCTTGAGCCAGGGATGGGAAAGTCCATAACTAGAGGACTTAGGTTTAGAGTGAGAGGGGAGAAATGTAAAAGGGGCCTACGGAGCAACTCTGGTTCAGAGGGATATGGGCCAAATGTTGGCCAATGGTTCTAGATTAGATTAGGATGCCTGGTCACCATGGATGAGATGGACGGTAGGGTCTGTTTCCATGCTGTATGTTTCTATAATCCTATGACTCTATAGGCCTTCTCTGTTTCCCTTTTTGATATTGTTCAGGAATCCCATGGTTCTCTTTCTAATTTTTCATTCCAAACTGGTTAATTGCATGCATCTGTGCTATGCATAATCAGGGTTCTTTCTGGACACGAGCTAATTGGTATGTATTGGGGTTGGAGTGGAAGCAGAGAGGCGTAGGTGTACTGGCAACTCAGAAGCTGATTTTAATTGGAATGTATCAATTAATGAGTGCAATTATTATCTAATTCATAAATAAGTGAACTTAACCTAAGATTCAAGTTCAGAAATGCTTTCAGAGAAGTGGCATCACTGTTGTACAAAGAGAACAATAGACTGGGTTGTCATCCATAGACGAGTCAAGCAATAACCTTTCACCAAGTACCATTACTGTTCCACTGGCTAGACAGAGACATTGGGCGTGGTGGCACAGAGGCATAGATTGGGAAGAAAGTTGACCTGGAAATCCTCAACATTCCAGATGCCATGGTTCAATTGACTCAGAGAATCAGCTTGTCCGTGTTGAACAAAGTTCAAAAAGATCACTTGCGAGTGCCTGTCAGTATGACCATGTTGAGAAGTCAAATTATCCTTTTCCTTCCCCCGTTACCATTCCACGCCGCCCCCCGGCCCCTCCCATCTCTATTGTCCATAACGATGTCTGAAAATAAAAAAAAGACTGCTGTTGTGAACTATATATTGACCATTATTATGGTGAGACCATTTCTGGAGTGCCTTGAGAGATTTAAATTGGTTTATTGAATGATTTATATTATTTAATTGGAAGCAGTTCAGACAATTTTCACTAAAATGACACGGGTGAGGCGTCTTCTGAGTAAAACCTAAACAGGTTTGGGGAATAATCACTGCAGTTACAGCTGGATGCAAAGCTATCACATTGAAATACAACCTAACAGATAATCTAGGGCCAATGGGCATATCCTTTGTCCCTGTCTTAAACGATAGTATCACATGTGCAATCTGCCAATCCTGTGCTCAGTCAGGCCCAGGAAATATCTGTAGACGGCTCAGTGATTTGCTCTCTCACGCCTTTCATCAATGATGCGTCAAAATAAAGAGGCAATAATTTAAGACTGAGGTGAAGGGAAAGTTCTCTTTCAGAGGGTGGACAGACTTTGGAACTCTTTAACTCCGATAGTTGTAGGAGCAGAATCATTGTGCAAATTCAGTGCTAAGGTGAGGCGATTCTTGACCAGTGGAGGAATCAAGGGTTCTCGGGACAATTCAGAAAAGTGGATGTGAGGAAGTTTGGATCGTCCATAATCCTACTGATAGCATAACATTATCAATGTGGTTATTCTTATTTATGTTCATGTGAAGTGAAAGATCAAGAAGTGGAAGACAAAATGGCTGACAGCTTTCCAGGCAGAGAAGTCACGAGACTCAGATGGCTTCAGATGAGAGAGGTAAAGAAGCAAAAGAAACAAGGCATTGACAGAACTTTTCCAGCCGTTCGAAACACAGGATTGGAAGGATTTCAAATGTGAACTTGTTGTTTAAGAAAATGGCAATGGATAACCCAGAAAACTACAAATCTGTCAGCTTAACGTCAATAATGGGGAAACTGGTCGATATTATAATGCAGGACGCAATAAACACACCCTGAGAGAAAAACAAATTAATCTTATGCAGTCAAAGTGGCTTTGCAAGGGGCAGGTCATGTCTGGGAAGTGTAACGGAGTTATTTGACGAAGTAACACAGGCAGGAGCTGAGGGTAATGCGGGTGTTCACACACTGGGATTTTCAGAAAGAATTCTACATAATACCACATTGCAAGGTGGTTAGAAAATTAGATATATTTGTAATTGTTGGGCAGCATGAATTGGAGGTTAGAGAAAAGGTGGGAGACAGATGATAGGACTGATGGGCATTTCTCAGCTTGGAGACAGTTTGAAAGTGGTGCTCCCCAAGGATCAGTGTTGGGACTCTTGCTTTCTCTGATTTATATAAACGATATGGAGGTGGGTGTTGAAATCTCAAACTTTGCGGATGACAATAAATGAGTGATAACAGTGAGTTATGAGGATAATCCTGAGCGACCTCGGAGAGACAGCGACAAGTTGGCCAAATGGGCAGATAGAATTGTAATATAAACAAATGTTAGTTCATGCATTTTGGTGGAAGAAACACAGAGAGACAATACAGGCTGAATTGTACATCATTGAGGAGAGTACAGGAACAGAGAGACCTCAGGGTCCACGTACATAATTCTCTAAAGGCAGCCAGGCAAGTTGAAACAGTATATAATAAGATTCTTGGGTTTATAAATAGAAGCACAGAATATAAAAGTAAGGTGGTAATGCTGCACCTCTGCAAATCATCCGTCAGACTACATTTGTGTTCAGTTCTAGACACAATATTGAAGGAAGCATGCTGAAGCCCTTGGAGACAGAACAAAGGAGATTCATTAAAAAGATACCAGTAATAGAGATGTTAGATTCCGGGAATGTTCAGAGAGTTCGGGCTTCATGTCCTGAGAGCAGAGAAAATGAATGAGTGATCTTATTGAGATGTTCAAACTTCGAAACAATTTTGACAGGATCAAAAAGGACATTGTTTCTACTCATGAGTATGTAAAAAACTGGGGGTTCACAATATCAATGCTGTCAGCAAGAGAGCTGAGAGTGAGATTAGAAGACACTTCTTTCGTCAGAGCTTTTTGCATTGCGTTGCCTGGGCGAATGTTGCAATATAGAACATAGAACGGTACAGGTACAGGCCTTTCGGCCCACTATGTCTGCACCAACCACGATGCCACACTGAAATGCTCACAGCTGCTTCATGTCATCTGTATCCCTTACTCCCTGTCTGTTCATGTGTCTATGTTCGTATCCCTTAAACAATGGCAAATTATCTGCTTCTACTGCCTCCTCTGGCAATACACTCCACGCACTTACCACACTCTGTGTGAAAAAATGTCCTTGCACATCTCTTATAAACTTTCTCCATCTCACTTTAAAGCTCTGTCCCAGAGTATTTGATATGTCCACTGTGGGAAAAAAAAGACTCTGATTATTCCTCTGTCCATTTGTCTCACTATTTTGTATACTTCGATCAGGATACTCCTCGGTATCTCACACTCTAGCAGGAACAATCTAAGTGTGGCAAATTTCTCCTTATAGTTTATTGAGGCAACATCCTCATCAATTCTTTTGAATCGTTTCTATAGCCTTCATAT
Organism: Hemiscyllium ocellatum; assembly: GCF_020745735.1. Classification (NCBI taxonomy): domain Eukaryota; kingdom Metazoa; phylum Chordata; class Chondrichthyes; order Orectolobiformes; family Hemiscylliidae; genus Hemiscyllium; species Hemiscyllium ocellatum. The sequence goes on along the minus strand of NC_083435.1, from coordinate 46,258,593 downwards.
TCTTCCAGAATATCTGATGACCAGAATTGCACACAATTTTACAAACGTGCCTGATCTAAAGTCTTACAAAGTTGTAACATGACGGACTAAATTTTATTTTCAACGCTGAATTGATAAAGGCGAGCATGTCATTGCCTTCTTTACCACGTAATCTGCTTATTGTGCTACTTTCAGAGAACTATGGACTTGCTCCTCCAGAACCTGTCATTCACTGTACACTGTCCTCGTGCATTTGACCTCCCAAAACGCAACATCTCACTTTTGTTCCGGATTAAATTTCATCCACCATTTCTCTGTCCAACATTCCAAATGATTTATCTCACGTTGTATCCTTTCACAATCCTCCTCACTATGCACAACTCTACCAATTATCATATTATTTGTAAACACGCACATACATAGAGTCAGAGAGTCCTACAGCATGGAGACCGGCCTTTTGACCAAATCTTCTCCATACCGACCAAAATGTCCATCATTGCTCACCCCAATCCCCTGCACTTGACCCATATCCTTCGAATTCTTTTCTATCCATGTGTTTGTCCAAATAAGTTTTAAATATCGTTAATGTAACCACCTCAACCACTTCCGCTCGCAGTTCATTCCACATGTATACCACCATTTGTATCAAAAAGCTGTCCCTCAGGTCCCCTTTTACTCTTTCCACTCTAACCTTAAACTGATGCCCTCTCGATCTTGATTTTGCCAACTCTGAGACGAGGATTGAGTACATTCACCCTCTCCATGCCTCCCTGTGAACCAAAACACTTATACAAGATCCTCATTCGGTCCCATTCACTCTAAAGAAAAACGTCCGAGTATTTCCACCCTTTCCCGACAATTCAGACACTTGAGTCCTGACAACATCCTTGTAAATTTTGTCTGTACTCTTCCCAGTTTAATCACAGTCTTCCTATAGCAAGGTGACCAAAACTGAACACAAAACTCCAAGTACAGACTTACCAATATCCTATACTACCACAACATAACTTCCCAACTTCTATCCTCAATGAAGGTGATGAAGGCCAATGGCCAAAACGCCTTCTTCACTGCTCTGTCCACCCGTGACTCCACTTTCAGAGAACCATGCACCTGAACTCCAAGGTCCCTCTGTTCCACTATACTCCTTAAGGCCCAATCAATCACCATGAAATTTCTGTCTTGATCTGACATTCCAAAATGCAAGACCTCACACGTACCTATATTAAATTCCATTTGCCATTTTTCGGCCCACTTCCCCAGCAGATTGAGATCCTGCTGCAATTTCTGATAGCCTTCCTCACTGTCCACGATACCTCATATCTTAATGTCATCTGTAAACCTATTAGCCATGCCTTGTATATTCTCATTCAAATCATTGATATGGATAAAAAACATCAAGAGGGCCAACACCAAACCCTGAAACCCTCCACCAGTCCAACAAGCCTTATTGCATGGTTACACTTTGCTTCCTCCCATCAAGCCAATTCTGTATCCAATGTTCCAAGCTCCCCCTGGATTCAATGCGATCTAACCTTCCAGAGCATCCTACAATGTGGAGCTATATCAAAGGCAGCACAGTGACTCAGTGGTTAGCACTGCTGCCTCACGGTGCCAGGGGCCCAGGTTCGATTTCCCACCTCAGGTGACAGTCTGTGTGGAGTTTGCACATTCTCCCTGTGTCTGTATGGGTTTGCTCCGGTTTCCTCCCACAATCCAAAGATGTGCAGGTTGGGTGGGTTGGTTATGCTAAATTGCCCATAGCGTTTGGTGCCTTAGGTAGGAGTAAATATAAAGTAGGACAATGCGTCTGGGTGGGTTACTCTGTGGACTTTCTGAGCCAAATGGTCTGTTTCCATACTGTAGGGAATCGAACCATATCTTTAAAAAAAGGCCTCACTGAAATCCATTTAGAGTATGTCCACTGTGTGGCAATGTCGCCTTCCCTGGTCACTCCATAACAATTCATCCAAATCACTTATATATTTGACAAACAACAGTGTGACTATCCCTCGAGATCGAGGATGATGGTCTTCGTTCCATTGATTTATACGTGGACACTCAGGTTGCTGAAGAGTCCAATCTTCGTTTTGAAAGTTCTTCCGCATTCTGGACAGCAGTTACATATCGGGCTTTGATTGTAGCTGACTCGGGTTCCGTTTTCTTCTCCTTTCTTCTCGTTCTGCCCATCTGTTGGCTTCGAAAGTTGCTCTTCCTTCTCAGATGACGGTTTGCCAAAGTTTACCACAGATGTCAGTGATAGGTTCTTTTCTCGGCGATTATTAAGGGCTCTGAATGCCCTGAATGCAACAGTAGAAGACTCACCAAATTTAAGGGCATATAAATAGTTATTGGATAAACATACGGATGAAATTGCAAGAGTGTAGGCTCGATTGGCTTCAGATCGGTTTCACAGATCAGCACCAAATCAAGGGCTGAAATCCCTGTACTGTGCTGTGTTGTTTGATGTTGTATGATCTCCACAAACACAAATCTCCTGTTATGGTCGCCTCACGATTTTGTTTGAATTTTTTGAGGAAATTACGAAGATGATTGATGGTCGAACAGTGGATATTATCTGCCTTGATCTTACTAATGCACATGGCAAGGTCCCTCATGATGGGTTGCTCCAGGGGTATAAGCCCTATGGCATTTTTTCCTAGTTTTTGATATCAATGTTACATTTCTTCCTGTTGGCTTTTAAAAAGTCTTTGAATCTCTTCTGATGTCTGCCTCTTTTCCATTTGCCTCCTTTAAGCTGGGACAAATAACAGGGTTCCCAGCACTGATCTTCGTGGGAGACCAGCAGCCAGAAAAACACCACTCCACACGACACTCTGTTTTCTATGACCAGGCCAAATTCGTATCCAACTTACCAATTCACCATGTTGCACACACAAAAAATATCTGGAAACTGAACAAGACCAAAAGATATAAATTTGATTATGAAAGCTCATCAAAGACTAAGGATTCAGCAGCGAGTCGAAAGTGAGGACTGCTGGAGATTAGAGTCGAGAGTGTGGTGCTGGAAAAGCACAGCAGCTCAGGCAGCATCTGAGGAGCAGGAGAGTCAACGTTTCAGGAAAAATCCTTTTATCAGGAATGCTTCATCCTGACAAAGGGCTTTTGCCCGAAACGTCGACTTTCCTGCAACTCGGATGCTATCCAACGTGCTTTACTTCGCAACCAACACACTTTCGACTCTGCAACGAGGAACACGTCAATTTTCTCACCTATGGTTTATCCATCAGTGTCAACTCAGGAGTCTGACTGGATGCAGCAAGAGTGCATCACCTAAAGCGCACAGAATGATTGGCAGCATTCAGGACAAAGCAGCCCACTTGGTTCACACCCATTAACCAATTTAATTGGACAATTGTTTCGTCGACTGGCATGTAGTGGGAGCATTGCCAACTAAATGCAAAATCACTCATCATGGGTCCTTAATCAACAACTTACTAACAGATCGCCCATAAATCCATTTGAAATGATTGAACGCAGTTCATTCACTTGGACAATCGCTGGCAACAAACAGTAAATACTTTTCCTCATCATGTGGGTATTTTCACACTTCAACTGATTTTTTTCAGATCCTTGTGATATCTGGCCAAAGCTTCCTATGTTTGTGGATGACACATACAAGACTTTTTATTAAACCGAAAATGGCACTTATGCCATGAAACACTTCTGATATAAATTAGAGGCCCTGATCAGATTGCAGTTCAATTTCTGGTCCATAACGAGTTAAAAATAAACCAAGACATATTTCAATCTTTTGCCTTCGCTTTGACTATCCTGAAAGGAATAGTTTCTGGAAATTGGATTGTCACATATACACCTGGAAGGATAGCCAGGTGACCTGATTTCATTTTCGGTAATGGTCTTTCACAATCTACAGACAATCTTCTGAATGGATCTTGAAAAACTCATATGAGCCTGAAAGGAAATAGCAGGAAGGTGGAAATCCAAAATACAGAATAGGACATTCATTCCTGGTGAACAGCTTATGCTCAAAATGCTGATTTTCCTGCTCCTCGGATACTGCCTGACCGGCTATGATTTTCCAGCACCACATCCCTCGACTGAGTATGAAAAGTGCTGGTCCAAAATTTTAATTTCACCATAAATCGAAATGCTAATCTTGATTGGCCAATATCCGTATTTCCTGGTTGCCCTGGTATTTCAGTTAAATCCAAATGTCATGCCAGTTACCTTAACCGTTTCTGCCTTCCCAGCTCTGACAGCAATACTTCCTCCAATTCACCAACCAATTTTATTCGGCTGGGTTCTGAAAGTTGACCGAAGAGTATCAGGCACAAGACTGCCACCTGCAGGCAACACTTTGCAGTTTCCAGTGCCATTTCCTCAGCACAGTTCACAAGGTGTCCTTTACCTTTGTTGCCATTTACTAATTTCACAATCAAATCCTCATTGTTTCCTTTCAGAATACTTCATCGACAAGAGCATCCAAATGTACTGGAAATCAAGGCCTGCTGTTCCTAGAGTGCAGCAATTCCTTGGCTTCAAATTAGTCTTTCGTCCCATTTCCAAGCAACATCAGCTGTGCAAAATGATAAAATGATGCAATAATTGCTGAAGACATTAAGGAAAACCTGACACAGTATCTGAACCAGTTCTTCCACGTAACCCTGCATTTGTCTAAACATGTTGTATGTACCCGGGAAGGGCCTGAGCAAATGAAGAGAACACACACCTAACCTGCACATCGCTGAACACTATGGGAAATTTAAAACGTCCAATTCACCTAACCCACACTTTTTTGGATTGTGAGAGGGATCCTGCACACTCACCGAAGAATCTGCAAACGCCATCCACAGTCAGCCGAGGCTAGAATTGAACTAGGACCACTGGTACTTTGATGAGGCAACGCCAAACAATGAGCCACCGTGCCAGCCGAAACTCGCAACATCTCGGATATGTACTCAGCAATTTAGGGTCAGGCTGAGGAAGCATTTCTTCATTAAGAGGCTGTTCAATCTCTGATTTTAGTTATCAAAGAAAACTGGGGAAGCCTGCAAACTTGATGGATTAAAAAAGACGATCGTTTTTATTTGGATATTGATAGCAATTGGGAATGTCACGTTGAGACAAATAATCAGCCATCGTTACTTTCAGTGGTAGAGCGGACTCAAACAGCTGAATAGCTATTTCTGCTTCTAGGTACTGTATTTGTTTCACATTCGTCACATAGAGCTTCAGAGGTTCTGATGTTAAACATACTCAAGACTGAGATAGTCAAACTTTAAATCAATAAGGTAATCATGGGATATCGTGTTAAGATAGGAAAATGATGTTGAGGATTATCTTATGATCTCATTGATGGACTGAGCAGGTTTGATGGTCTGAATGGCCATATCCAGTTAACACAACTTAACCTGGCTGACAGCTGACAGCTAACTCTTCCCGCGCCCGAGCCTTTCGCTGTATTGAGTGGAAATGCTTTCTCCTGAATTCTGAATATTTTATCTTTCAAATCTATCTTCTAAACTCCACTTAACATTGATCTGCTAACAGACGAGTGAGGGTAATATTCGGCTTATTTGTCATTCAGTCCATGGCAGCATAAGGTTAACAACATCGGTTTTGGATGACCTTTTCATGAGAAAGAGACGTCTGTCTCTAACATAATGGTGTCACTAACTGATATGTATTGACATCCTTCAAAATTATTAATCTCTTAGGACCTTTTATTCATTGCTACACCAGGTACACCATGTTCTCCCGCGGTTATACGTTTCGCCAAAAGGCTCAGAAATTTGACTTGTGTAAAACCTAATAAATAAAATAAAAAAGTTATCGTATATTCATGCTAAACTAACCGATAAATAGTGTCTGCCCCTTGATAACAAAGGTTGTTAGGTGAATGTCAAGATGCAGTCGAACATGACTTCTTCCATTTCCAACCTTCTGCATAAATCTCGACTGAAATCAGGCAGATCAATTTATGCAATCTATCTCAGAAATTTTTCGCAAATGAAAAAGTACAAATTTAATTCTGGCCAGTCTCATTTTTGATAATGAATCGCAATTCACCCGATCTATGTTTCCAAGTCAGGACGGTTAGAGTCATTGAAGAGAACATTAAGTGCACACTTTCATCTGTTTGCTTTTGATTATAAGTGCCAGAAATCATAAGTTTGCAAGATGTAACTGAAAAATTTTGGCAAGTTGCCGCACATATCTTATGGTTAACTGAAGAGAGTGAAAAGAGAAACTTGAGGTGATGCTTGGGGTATCGGCCAACACAGTAACTCAAAAAAAATCTGCTACTTGTGTGAAAATAACGTGAATCTATAAATTTAATGAGTGAAGGGTTTCAATGAAAAGTAAAACATTGAATAAAATAGTTGCACGACGCAAAAGAGACAGCGGAAAGTTTCTAAGTCAGGTTTGCAGAGTTCTGGAGCTCTCAGGTTCCACGCAATCCATGGTGACCTCAAAATTTAAGACAATGTCACTCCTTAAGCATCATTTAAGCACACAGAGCGAGCAAGCTCTTGTTGAAGATGGTCATTGGGTATTTATGTGGCATGAATGTGTCATGAAAGTCAGGTATTAGACCAAACATGGATATTTTCTAAGTGCTGCACTTGGACATGGTCTGCTTTAGTGTTTGATGACTCACGAATACGGGTCAATAGTATGCAAACATCAGTGAATATCGCCGTTGATGAAAGGAAGAGCATTCATAATTAAACTGAAGATGGTTGGGTCGAGGACACTGTCTCAGAGAACCTTACAGAAATGAGCTGAAGTGACTGTAAAAGGTGCATTCCATCCAGATTCTAACTGGTGTTTCTAAAATCGAGAACAGGATTTGAGGTGGTCTTGAGTTGAGTTGCTCACTGCAGAATTTCGAGGCTGTGACCACTCCTTTAAATTTAAATTGAAGATTCGCAAAGGTTTCAAGTCAATGAGAAATCAAGACAGACAATGTCAGATTGCTGCATTTTCACTCCTGGGAAATTTCATTGCTCAGCGATTATCACCCTGATTAGAACTGTGAGATCAGACGGAGTGACGGCTACAGTGGTAGGAGACTGAACAGTGGGGGTGTTTTTGGACCTGCAGTTGTCACAACAGGGTGGTATGTGAATGGTGTCATGAATGTCACTGAATGACTGCAAGATATTTTGAAGGTCATAAGTGAAGAGTCAGCAGTCTTCGTTCACACTCAAACTAACAAAATAGGTAGAAAGAGGAAGATCATGTCCTGCAATAATAATTTAAGAATTGTACGAGAAAGAAAAGCAAAATTTCAAATGCTTTGACCTCGGTGCAATCTGCTGGTGAGTATAAGATCGCACAAATCGTGGATGTGAATGTATGGCAGAAGATGTGGTGCTTGTTCTGGTGCAGGCTTAAATTAGTTGGACAGGGAAATATATTGCAGTCAAGGTAAAGTAGTGGGTGATACATAGCCAAATATAAAAGAAAAGCTAACTCTGTCCAGCAGTCAGATCCCATATAGATTATTTAACGTGCAACAGATTTTGGCATAGTTGAATAGATTTATTTTAATCCAATGAGTTGAAGTTGCTTATTGCAACATGTCGATATGACCTCTCTACTATCATGGAACTTTGGTTGAGGGTGGGCAGAACACAACGTTCAATATTCCAGGGGAGAGAATCTTTAGGAGAGACGGAGGAGGGGACGAGTATGGAAAAGGATGTGGAATCGCAACATTGAACAACGAAATAAATAGCACAATAAGGAAGAATGGTCTCTTCAAATCTTCCTCAACTGTAACATATACATAGATCTTAAAAAGAAAGGATGCAATCACATGTTGGCAATAGTCAATAGACTCCCAAACAATTTAGGAGAGTCGGATGAGCAGACACAAACGCACATTTCAGAGAATTATAAGTACGACAGGATAATGTTACTCCAGGATTTCACCTTCCATATGTCAACTGGGATAGACAAGATGTGAAAAGCTTAGAAGGGGTGGAATTCTTTAAATGCATTTAGGAAAGCTTTTGAAGTCAGCATGCAAAAGTTCTACAAGAACGGCTGGACCTAATGATATGGCACAATATCTGACAAGTGGTAGCAATGTCAGGGGGAGGGTACTTCAATGTTCAAAACTGTAACTCACGAAGATTTAAAGTAGTCATCTAAAAGAACAAAAATGGAGCATAAATGAAAATTTTTGATTTTAGGATGATCAGGCCAGATCTGACCAACATCACCTGGGAAAAAGGAATTATCTATTGGTGCAGTGGGACCATATCCTGGCAAATGTGAAGAGTGGTACCAATTTCTCTAGAGTACCAAGCATGTTATAGAATGTGCAGAATTGGATCAGGAATAAAGCATACTTCTGGCATATACAAAGAGTTCTGGACAGCAGAAAGTCTCGGTGAGTATAAAAGTTTCAGGTGGCAAATTTAAGAAGAGATTAAGAATGCAAAGAAGGGTCATGTAAAAGAAACACCAAGTACAATTCAGAAAATTCCAAAGACATTTTAGATCGAGGCAAGAGCACAGCCATAGTAAGACTGGGTGCATTGGGATGCATTTTGTGGAGGAATAAAATGTATCTGATGAATTGTAGGACACTAGGTATTAAAAAGGATTAGAAGAACCTTGGTATACCCATCCACAGATGATTGAAAGCAACCACGGCATGTGAATAAGGTGCAAGGCGAGGCGTTGAAGACAAGAGCAGTGACATATGGTGGAGTTTTATAAGACGTGGTTGAGGCTACAGCTGGAGACCTGTGTGCAGTTCTCGTCCCTGCACTGTTAGAATGATGGGATTGCACTGGGCAGTGTTCAGAGTAAATTCAACGAATTGGTACGTAGGCTGCAATGTTTCTGTAATGAAATATATTAGGTAGGATAGGTACTTTATCGCTCAAACAGAAGAAGCGAAATGGGGTCCTGACTCAGGTGCAAAAATTACAAAGGGCACAGATAGGGTGGATGGAAAGGAACTATTTCACAGATTGGGTGGATTGAAAGAGATCAGTAATCGGAGGGTGTAGAATTAAGATAAAGGGAAGAAAGCCAGAGGAGATGAAAGGAAGATTTTCTTTTCATGTAGAATGTGAGCAATGTGGAATCCATTCCATGTAAGATGAGAGAGGTGGAAATCACGACAGATGAAAGAGGTTCTTGGGTCATCACTTGAACCAACATTGCATACAAAGGTGCAGGGTGAAGGTTGGGAAATTGAAGTAGGATAAAGAGATACATGATGACTGCAATTGACAGATGGTCCTTTATCAGCACTATAGATTTCTATGGTCTTTTAAATCCAAAATCTATGACTAGTGGACAGACATTGCTTAGCACATTTACAGAAACTCTTGCGAAAAATGATGAAAACTTCAATCAGTTGATAAATGTTATATTCAGATTGAAGTGTAGACTTAAAATTAATGTGGGCTGCCACTGCTGCCAATATTGTCACGAAAAGATGCATAAAAATTTATATGTTCGACAGATAAGTTAAGTACAGACATCCCTCGTCAATAGTTATCCTTTACTTATCACAAGCCATGTCTGTAAATTAAGTACTTCAAAGTTCGGTCTTCTTTGTCAATAGCAGTACTCTTGACCAATTCGTGGCAATAGCCAACTAACTCTATCCCAAGAGTGCACTCTGTGTACTTATGGCAAAATGATGTGCAGGGATATAAGGGATTGTGGCAATTGGTAATCTTCAGAAGAGTTTGATTGCAAACAAAAATTTATTGGGGTCTGAAGTCAATGGAGAATAAATTTCCATTGAAGGCTGTATCCAGCAGTGGTGCACATATGTGTCGCTATGTGCAACATTTTCGGTTCCGTCATTGGGATATATTTAAGGTAGCCTCATTTTATGACTTGCCGTATGCAGTGCATTTAATACAGTGCCTTTCCCTGACTCCCCCTATGCAGTATCATTTATATTATACTGTGCAGTAAGTCCCCAGGTGCATTACCTTTAACACTGTGACACTGTGTCATTCCCGATGTGCACTTTTTTTTTTGGAGCAGTCCTACTCTGAAACTCTAAGTGCAATACGATTCTGATGGGCCAACGTCTTCCCAGACATTTTAAAATTTAGTTATTTCCATTTCTCTGCTTAATTTTACATATGATTTTATACATGCTGTGTCATAGCACGTTACTTTACGCTGGAAGAATTAATTGTAACTGCTAGTCAATTGCTCTCTGATCTATTTCCAAGGAATCTAACTGCAACCATGCAGGAAGCTCTCTTGCTCATGGTAAGATTTCTTTCCACATAGCAGTCTGCAGTGTAAGTGATGTCACATGCATGATCAGGAGCATTGCAAAGTCAGAGAAAATGAACAGGCTTTATACGTCAGCAAGGGATGTAGAACGGGTTCTCTATAAAACATTAAAGTGACTATGCAATCCTCACGGCTGTTTGTGTGCCCGGAAAATGCCTTTGTGATCAGATAATCGCGGTTTTTTTTAAAAAAAACAGGCTGCACTGTAACAATGTTATTGTAAATTAAAGACTCCTCTAGCACTTCCGTAACAAATATTCTCCAGATTGAGGTATTCATGCTAAATGTGTTATTTCTCGGTTTCAATGAGGTTACCATTTATTCACCAGGAACAACATTTGTGCAGTCGTTCCTGCTAAGTGTCTGTGTTGCTTCCAATTCTACAAAACGTATTTGTCAAAATTATTCTATTTCCTCGTCACTGATCATGACCTCTCTCTATTACAGCCAATTGGTCCATCAAATGGAATTAACTCCATAGCTGGTCTAGTTATTAACCCGTAGGCAGCTATGCTATTATTTTTATTTCACTAACTGTGTTTTTTATCTGAATCCAGTCATATGTTTATTTTATCCTCTGTTTGGTTTATTTATTTATGAGTACAATGAATGATGCATCCAAAGTTTCACAGTTTCGACCACACCACTCGATATTTTCTTCATAAACTGTCTTGCTTCTTAGAGTGGAAAGCAAATATTAGATTCTGACTAGATTTCGAAAGCGTCCTGAAACAAAAAAAGGGAGAAAAAAAACACATTTTTAAAGATTTTGCATCAGTGACGTGTGATTCAATTCAACTACAGCAGTCGAGATCATTTCCACTTTGTTTACCTTTGTATTAATGGCATTTTTCTCAAGGTTTTGACGCTAAACTCATTCTGTTATCTTCGAAACGTGGGGTAAATATATTTTTTAAAAATTCATTTCTGGGACTTGGGTGTCGCGGGCTCCCCAGCAGTGATAGCCCTTCCCTATTTTCCCTTGAGAAAGTGGTGCCTTCTTGAATTGCTGAAATTCACTTGCTGTGGGTTGACCAGAAAGCCGGTGGGCAGGAAATTCCATGATTTTGACCCAATGACTGTGAAAGTCAGGTTAGTAGTGGCTTGGAGGGGAACGTGCAGGCGGTGGTATTCCCAATTATTTCTTGCCCTTGTCCTTCTAGATGGGAGTGATCATGAGTCTGGAAGGTGCTGTCTGAGGATCTTTGGTGAATTTCTGCAGTGCATCTTGTAGGCATTATGCACTGCTGCTACTGAGCGCTGGTGGAGGAGGGATTGAATGTTTGTAGATGTGGTGCCAAACAAGTGGGCTGTTTTGTCCTGGATGGTATCAAACTTCTTGAGTGTTGTTGGAACTACCCCATCCAGTCAAGTGGGGAGTATACCATCATGTTCCTCATTTAAGCCTTGTCGGTGGTGGATAGACTTTGTAGTGTCAGGAGGTGAGTTACTCGCCGCAGTATACCGAGTCTCTGAACTGCTCTTGTAGCCACTGTTTATGTGGTGAGTTCAGTCGGATTTCTAGTCAATGGTAACCCCAAGATTGTTCAATATAGAGTATTCAGTGATGGCAAGACTGTTGAATGTCAAGGGGTGGTGATTAGAGTGTCTCCTATTGGTGATGGTCATTTTCTGGAATTTGTGTAGCGCAAATGTTACTTGCCACATGGCAGCACAAGCCTGGATATTGTCCAGATCATTTTGCATTTGAGGACGGATTGCTTCAGTATCTGAGGAGTCGTGAATGGTGCTGAACACTGCAACCATGGACGAACATCCTCATTTCTGACCTTATGACAGAGGAAAGGTCATTGATAAAGCAGCTGAAGAGTTTTTTGACCGAGGACACTACCCTGAGTGACTCCTGCTACTTTCATGGGACGATGTATCAGCATTCCTCAGTCTCTCTGTTCAACAAATCTCCCAGACCCACCAATAAACTGCCCATGTTTGTCTTACCAAAAACCAATTCACTCAATCCAATTGCTGACTTACCGTCTGTTTTGTTGAAAGCTGTTGACTGACATTCTTGCCCTACACACATCTTGATTTGAGAAATGTCAGTTTGGATAATAATTCAAGAATTCAATTTGCATGATTGAAGGAATCAGTAATTCTGAAGTTTACAGCATAGATAATGCACTGCTAGAAGAGCATTAATATCCTCTGGCATGATCTTGCTTCATGGCCATCGATGGTCAGATTGTAAAGGGACCCATATCCCATCTAATCCACTACATCAATCCGAAAATGTAAGGTGGATCTCAAGCATGGATTGCAATCCCATACACTTCCTCTTGAATAATTAGCAACGATTATTCTGGGAGTAAACTTATCATGAGGCAGCAAAATGTGTATTCTATGATATTTATGTCTTTGGATTGGTTCTTTGCCCTCATAGAGAAATTCAATTAGTTTGAGGACATTTTGCAAAGCCCGGCTGCATGAATCATTAGAGGCAAAACATTACGCCTATCAGGGTCAAGACACCATTGCATTTTGTACACAGCAATTGATTGTCTACTCCTGGGTCAAACTGATTTGACGCTTTGTCCATTTGAGATTCATTTCTAGATTTAGAAAGCATAACAAAACGGGTTCCTTTTCACAAAATGTAACGATACTCGGATTATTAACTCTCTGGCACTGAATGAAGATCTTAAAAGTAGTTTCAACTCAAACACTTCGTAGTTGTTAAGAATACTGTAAACAAAAAAAAATTGGATGACTTGATATTTTCTATAATTGTGCATTGTATTAACAGGTATTTTTAAAAGTGCCAATTGTGGAAATTAAACGGTATTCTGAAATGTGAAAGTGTTTGGCACTATGTGCTAAAATGCAGCGCTGTAGTTTGCAATCAGTTTTTTTTATTTTTAAGAGTTTTAAATCATTCCCAAATCCCTGGTTTTAGACATTAGACCTATATAGGGAATTTGAAACGAAGAAGGCAGTAGACAGGTTTTTTCAGAGAAAAAGAATCCCTGTGTTTATTAAAAATACAGAAGATCAGTATAATGCAACATATACTGTACAGGGAAATGCAATGAAGAGGGAAATTGACACAGTCAAATACACAGAGGACAATAATGCTTATTCAGTGCACAGTAGCCAGATTGACAACTATTAGGTCTTAATAACAATAGTTTTAATGGCAGAATATTTAATCGGACCTCCTATTGTCACCACCTGCCTTTCTTTCCCAACTAGCTAAGTCAGAACTTTGAGGTCCAGCAGGTTACGCTGACCACAGAGGAAATGGTGATTTGGAAATATGCCAGAATGTTCCTGATTGCCGGACCTGGAGCCTGGATCAAGACATAAGACCTCATAGGTTTTTCAGTGTGGGTTGAGTCGGCAGATGTGTTCAGGTGAGTGTTAGATCTTTCAGGTAAATACCTAGTTTTCTTTACTTTCTGCTCGTTTTGCAGGCCCAGTGTTTGCCTCAAGATGTCTCTGACACCTTCGCGTGTCGGTCAAGTCAGTTGGCTTTTGGAGTTTGTCAATTTTATGACAGTTGATCGTGTTCTGATGCCGTTCGTTCCTCTGCTTCCGAATAGGCCTATAAATCGTGGTTCTTGTTCGTAAGCTCTCGGATAGTTCTCTGAAATGATCTTGAAGTTGCTGCTGTAATTAGCTCTTCGAACACCCCACGAAAATAAACACTGGATCTGGACCCTTTATCTTCATGCCAATTCTGAGCTTTCCATTATATTTCTCTTGTTATTTCTAAGTTAATTCATTTTCCAATTTCTAAGAGAACGTTGAGTAGATTTCGTTTAAAGTTAAATGCCTATCGCACCTTTGGAGTCCCCATAATGATAGAAGCCAGCGGGATAAAAGCTGTTTGGGGCTAGAGACTTGTTTGTGTTGGTTGAATGTTATTTTTAGAGTGGAGGTGTAAATTAGAATTCCAGGCTGAACAACACTCCCAAACAAAATCCTCTGTTGGAGATATGTGGCAGCTTTGTCCACGGTGTTTTATCCAATATTTCAGATGAAGGGGATTGATGGTCGATCTTCCAGAAATTAAAAAAGAATACAAACAGATAATTAATACAGAAAGAGTTAGGGATTTCGAAACTTCAGACCATGGAAAGAGTCTGTCAAAGAAATTTGTTAGACTGACATTTCGAGTCTTGTTTTAAGAAGCTTTATTTTTCGTGAATTCATGAAGACGCTGGTACAGTTGTCCCTGTATCTCAGCACTCTCTGGAGCTGAACAGTCAGCCTGTACTTACACAATGATAAAAACATCTTTGTTTCCGTTCCACACTTTACAATAATTCAAGATAAAGATAAGCACAGTGCTGCTATCACATCTGATGTTGCTCAAGGACAGACACTATGGTGCTAAAAATGCACTCCCCCGATGATCTTACAATACACTTCATATATGTCATCAAACTATAATTACACAACATAATTCTTTATTTCTAGCAGTACTTTTTCCAATAAATTTGCGAGCCTGAGACCCAAGATATCTTTTACCTTGGTCAAGTATCCCAGCATGCAGCAGTATGCTAAGTTCTTTCAACTTCCACAGGGTCATTTGGATACGATATCAAATATTCGTGTCACGCACGTAAAGGTTGTGAGATAAACCCTCTTCTGGTGCAGTGGTATTGTCTCTACCTCTGGAAATGGAGGCCCTGGTTCAAGCCCCACGACCTCCAGAGATTTGTAATAACATCTCGAAGCAGATTGACTAGAAAAAATAGGATACTTGTTTTAACAGCTTACAAGATAACTTCGTTAATTGCATGCACAGCATGATCAACTGCCAGTATGCGTTTATGCGGCTTGTAAAAACGCCTAAAACATTTTGTTGTCCTTTTACAAAACTGTTGATTGGCGCTTTTTGGAGTAATATGCCTAATTCTGATGACAAAAATTAAGAAATGATAAAGTGGAGACTTTCCCAAGTGCCACTCGGAATTGTGGATCCTTACATCAGAAAGAGAAGGGAAACTGAGAACTACCACGGCAGCATTATGTCACAACAATGTTGCCAAAATAAATGAGGAGACGTGGTTCCCAGTTGTGCCATCGTAGCCAAACAGACAGTGCTCAATCAGGCAATAGGAAACAGGGCAAAGGCGGGATGAGGAGACAATGCTAAACACAGTGATATGATATGACCTAGATTGTAATGAGCTAAAATGGTGTCTTAAGCAATATCACGAATGAAAAGCAAATGTACAATCATGAGGGTGGGGGAAACAATCGACATTCAACATTGCAAATATATGGAATTTACCAAATAGCTCAAAAACACAGGCACAAGAATAATGGATGAATATTGAACTGTGATGTTATGCAGGGACCTGATCTAACTGAAATTAAACGTTCCTGACTTCATTCACATTTGTACTCCAATTACATAAATGCACAGCATAAGAAAAGTTGATTTTGGGGCGTATGTACAGAGAATTTACGTGAAGCAAACAAGAATGTGAAGATTATACAATTAAATCGATCATGATCATATTGTACGTTGAGCAAGATCAAAGGGCCAAATGACCAGCTCCTGCTCAAAAGTCCGAGAGTCCTACCTTCTTAAAGAGAGAGGGTTAGACTGCCAAGAGCTCTTGATCAGACTGCCTGGTAAACATTTAATCATATTCCCTTTAGCAAGGTTGACAGTAACTCTAATCCTCTCTAGTAACTTAAACAAGTTAACCAGAAGTAGGATTCGAGCTGTTCCCCACAGTAGCGTCAGTGCTGCCAAGGAATAAGTCCTGGAACCTGCCAATAATTCCAGACAAGCATGATTCTGAAGGGATGGTGCATTCGTGGAAAAACAGTTAAAAACCGTTAAAATGTGGAAACGAGATTCTCTTTGAAATTACAGTTTCACATTAATGTTGAACAGATGAAATTAAACTCATTTGTTCATCAGCAAAATTGCTGATGTTTTCCCCATCTTGTGTGAGTAGAGCTTCACTGGGTTCCTTCTTATAGGCAAAATCGAGTCCTGTCACCCTGGTGAAGACTTTCCCAAGTGCCACCACTGCTGAAGAGTAAAGACAGGATGTCCGTAGTGAACAGAAATGTGGATGGCCCAGAAAGTAAGAAATTTGAATGATGTCAATAGGGGCAGACAAGATGGGGCTGGGATACTGAGGCCCTGACTTGGGATGGAAACTGAAATTTAAAATGATCTTTACTGTTTATCTTGATACCCAGCTGTATTTACCAATTCAGAATTTGTAATACTGCAAAGAAACATTGTTCAATATCTACACCATTCTGTACCAGCCCTGACAATGTTTGGCATTTCGTCAAAGCAGCTTTAGTCAGTATAAACGCAATCTTATGGAAGTGATGTTGAGAATTGTGCAATCAGAGTTCATCCACTGTGGCTGGTCAACATTTTGGTAATTTTACCGGTATGGTAATGTTCATTGGGGCTGTGTGGCAGGGTAGTTACTGTGCATGTTTTATCTAACCAAGGTGTGTCTGCATTATAGCCATTGCTCTGCATCTAAACCTACATTTGTTGCAATGACATTTAGTAGCACAGTAAACTGGAAGTTTTGTTTTATAAATAGCAAACTGTTTCAGTTGATGCTTCATATGGTTGCAAATGGTGCTCAAATGTGTAACTTTTATTTCTATTTTGATGTAACGACGTATGTCAAGCTTTGCTCTTTGTATACTTGATTTTCTCCTCTGCCTTCAGCAGTATGAAACTTTGAAGTTTCATGGGAAATGGAGCATGAAGCTTTATTTGATGTAAATAACTAACAGTTTGGAGCACTGTGCCATGCATAGCATCTTATTCTGGATTTAATCTGGACATGCCTCATGAGGCAGTGCATTTTGCAGATGAACTCTTTTCTCCCCTCTGTTTTATATATACATCGTAGCTTTCAGAAGATCTTGTGCATAGCTTTATACAATGTTTGTCAAATCGTCTCTGTGAACTTGTCTTGGGAGATGGTAGCGATGGTTTTTGTTCAACCTAGAATGGGAGTGTTTCATTGCACAGTGCAGAGATAATATAATACAATATCCAACAGTGTTTATATGCCATGGGGGCGTTTATATAGACGTGGTCCATGAAGCATTAAAATGTGTGACTGTGGTGCATTACACAAGTGAGGTTTTTTTTAGGATCAGTGAAGAAAGAAGTTTAGTCAGAATGGGACATGTGCGATAATTGCTTTGGGAGATTAAATAGAGATTTATCTCTTCCTGACTTCTCTTGTACATACACTGGAAATGTTCAAATGGCATGGCAGAGTGAGCATTACCTTGAAACTTTTCAGGGTCATATACAACTTCAAATATGTCTTACACTAAGGAGTGAGTTTTCCGTTGCTTGATTTTACTTTTAAAGACAGACTTGCTAGAAAATGTGAACATCTTTGATTTCTGATGACTATCAACAAATTTTGTCAAATATTAACTATGTGGTTAGACTATTAGTTGATGATCGACGCATTTCTTTTGTCAGCAAAGCCTATTTGACTTTGGTACAGACGTTTTGTATAATTGTTTTCCCACCAAAATGGATATGTATCTGTTGCCACAGAACAAAAAAGTTGCAGATCTCATCAATGAACTGGTCAACTTGCCAAATTGTGACAAAAGGGGGTCGATCCAGACGAATGTGGGACAATGTATTTTCGGCAGTCAAATAAAGAAGCAGAGCAATAAATATAAGATTTTATTTTTAAAAGGTTATACATAAACAGGAATTTTTAAGCACAACACTTAAAATTCCACTCGGTTCAAAATGGAGAGTGGATTATGATGGATCTGTTAAAACGTTTGGAGGTCAAAGTGTGCTATCAACGCTGACAATTGCCTCCATAATTTTCCTGAGCACTACAATGTAAAAAAATCGATTAGGTTCAGAACAAGGATTTTAAAGAGGCGATAGAGGCTATCATTTACATTTGAACTTTGCTGAATCCTATATTGGAAATTCCTGAAACAAACAACCCTGTTTCTAATGTAACAATCAAGACCATTCAATGATGCATGCAAGAGGGCACACTGGGAGCATCACTAGGGCCAAAGGAAGGTGTTGGGGGTGAAGTCAACAAACATCCTTATGTCCATCCCAGGATAATCTAGAGGTCAGTGTGTCAGAAAGGAAGCAACAAATGCCATTTTGGAAATATAATCAGCCATCAATGCCCAGTAATCTATTACACAGCTAGAATGGGAATACCGAGAGTCATAGAGACGTACAACATGGAAACAGACCCTTCCGTCTAACCCGTCCATGCCAACCAGATATCCCAATCCAATCTAGTCCCACTTGCCAGCACCTGGCCCGTATCCCTCCAAACCCTTTCTATTCTTATACCCATTCAAATGCCTCTTAAATGTTACAATTGTACAAGCCTCCACCACTTCATCTGGCAGCTCATTCCATACACGTACCACTCTCTGAGTGAAGAAGTTGACCCGTAGATCTCCTTTATATCCTTCCCCTTTCACCCTAAACCTATGTCCTCTCGTTCTGGACCCACCCGAGGGAAAAGACTTTTTCTATTTACCCTATCCATGCCCCTCATAATTTTTTAAACCTCTACAAGGTCACCCCTTAGCCTCCGACGCTCCAGGGAAAACAGCCCCAGCCTGTTCATCTCTCCCCATAGCTCAAATTCTTCAAACCTGGCAACATCTTTGTAAATCTTTTCTGAACCCTCTCGAGTTTTACAATCTGATCTGAAGGAGACCAGAATTGCACTCAATATTCCAACAGTAGCCAAAGCAATGTCCAGTACAGCTGCAACATGACCTCCCAACTCCTATACTCAATGCTCTGACCAATAAAGGAATGCAAACCAAATGCCTTTTTCATAATCGTATCTACCTGCGACTCCACTTTCAAGGAGCTATGAACCTGCACTCAAAGATCTCTTTGTTCAGCAACACTCCCTAGGACCTTGCCATTAAGTATATACATCCTGCTAAATTTGCTTTCCCAAAATGCAGCACTTTGCATTTATCTGAATTAAACTCCATCTGCCACTTCTCAGCTCATTGGCCCATCTAGTCAAGATCCTGTTGTAATCTGAAGTAACCCTCTTCGCTGTCCTTTACACCTCCAATTTTGGATCCATCTTCCATAATTATACCTCTTTCCTCGCATTGAAATAATTTATTTACTGATGGATAATACATTGTGTTTGCAGATGAGTTAAATTCTCTCATTTGTGCTAATGCATATTAGCGCCCAGAACTAATGCACAACCGCACAAACCCATTCAATATTTCATGTATAGAAACGCCATTTTAGGCTGACTGATGGCAAATGCATCGTTGGTCCAAAAGGAAATGTCAAAGCATAAATCAAAGAACCCTTATGAATGTAATATAAATGCTAATCCAACCCTGGATTCAAAACCACACCAGATAATCTTTACACTCATTAACACAGACGAAGATGATGAAATCGCTACTTGTTTTTCTTTATTCACTGGCAATGATTAATTTCATCAAGACTGAAAGAAATAAAGGTACATGCTTTTCTCTGTTCTTTAGCAAGTTGTCTTCAGACAAGTTAAATTTTAACTTACATTATTCTGTGTGAATCTCAAGGATTTCTTGCTTTAAACGTAGAACATAGAATACTGCAGATCCTCCAGCTCTCGAAGATGTGCCAGCCTGTTATCAGACTCTACGATCGCATTAACTTGTATACCCTTCATTTTACAGTCATCCACGTGACTATCCAAGAGTTGCTTAAGTGCCCCTAATGCAACTCACTCTACTGGCACTGCTAGCAGTACATTCCACGGGCCCACCACTTTCTGAGTCAAGAACCTACCTCTGACACCTCCCCTAAATCTTCATCCAATCTCAAATGTCACTCGTGATAGACATTTCAGCCATGGGAAAAAGTCTCTGGCTCTCCAATCCCTCTTTTTCTATCGACATTTTGTATGCCTCCATCCAGTAACCATTCATCTTTCTTCATTCCAGTGAGGAAAGCCCTAGCTCCCACAACATTTATTCATAGACATGCTCTCCAGTTCAGACAACTTCCTCGTAAATCTCTCTACTCTCTCTAAAGTTTCTACAGCTTTCCTGTAATGAGGCAAATACAACTAAATACAATATTCCAAGTGTGGTCTAACCAGGGCTCTATAAAGCTGCAGAATAACCTCGCTGCTCTTAAACTCAATCCCCAGCTGATGAAACACAATACACCATATGCCTTCTTTACAACTCAATCAAATTAGGTGGTAACTTTGAGATTTCTGTTCTTACACATGGATAGCCTTTAACCCTGTATTATGCATTCAAATTCAACCTTCCAAAGTGAACGACTTCACACATTTCCAGGTTGAACTCCATCAGCTTCTTATCAGCCCAGTTCTGCATCAAGTCAATGTCCCGTTGCAAACTACAACAGCCCTCCGCACTATCCACCACTCCATCAACCTTTATTCCATCAGCAAACTATCTAACTCACTGTTCTATTTCCTCATCTGAGACATTTATGAAAATCACAAAGAGCAGAGGTCCCAGAACCGATCTCTGCGGAACATCACTGGTCACCGAGATCCAATCAAAATAATTTCCATCAACAACCACCTCTTTCTTCTATGAGACAGCCAATTCAGTATCCAAACAGGCAAATTTCCCTGTATCTCGTGCCCTCTTAATTTCGGAATTAGCCTACCATGACAAACCTTATCGAACACATTGTTAAAATCCATGTACAACACATCCACTGCTCCACCTTCACTAACGTGTTTTACTACATCCTCAAAGAATTCAATAAAGTTTGTAAGGCATGACCATTCTCTCACAAAGCCATAGTGACTTTCTCTAATCAAGCTATGGTTTTCCAAGAGATCATAAATCCTGTCTGTCAGACTCGTCTCCAATACTTTACCCGCCACTGACATAAGATTGACTGGTCTGTATTTCCCCGGATAAATCTGATTCCCGTTCTTGAAAACGGGAACAACATTTGCCACCATCCAATCATCTGGCACTACTCTAATTGTCAGTGGCAATGCAAAGATCATCGTAAAAGGTGCGGCAATCTCTTCACTTGCTTCATATATTAACTTAGGGTACATCTTGTTCGGTCCAGAGAAATTATCTATCCTCGTGTTTTTCAAACTTTTCAGCACGTCCTCCTTCCTTACCCGTTCTTGCATATCAGTCTGTTTCACACTATCCTCAAACAGGGGACACGGGTAGGTCTCCCTAACTAGTGAATACTGAAGCAAATTTCAGGTGCACTTTCCTTCCACTATCCTTAATCGGCCCTATCCTTAGCCTGGCCATCCTCTTCTTCCTCACAAAGGTGTAGAATGCCTTAGGGTTTTCCTTAATCATAGAGTCATAGAGATGTACAACATGGAAACAGACCCTTCGGTCCAACCCGTCCACGCCGACCAGATATCCTAACACAATCTAGTCCTACCTGCCAGCACCCAGGCCATATCCCTTCTAACCCTATTCATATTCCCATCCAAATGCCTTCCTACCCACCAAAGTTTTTTATGCCCCTTTTTAGCTCTCCTCCGTCAATTCTTCAGTTCCTTCCTGACAGCCTTGCAAAACCCTGAAATCCTGCCTGATCGTTGCATCTGCAAAATTAATTAAGCATTCTTCTTCTTTGTGACTAGATTTTCCAAATCCTTGGTCACTCAAGGTTCTTTCAACATCCCACCCTTCCTTGCCACAGTGCGACAAACCTGTCCAACAGTTTGAGGAGGTGCTTCCTCAACAACCTCCACATTTTTGATATGCATTTCCCTGAGAGCATCTGTTTCCAATTTATGCATCCCCGTTCCTGTCTAAGATCATTGTAATTCCTCCCTCACCCAATTAAATGTTTTCCAATACCATCTGCTCCTGTCCATCTCTATGAGTTTTGGAGTTGTGATCACTATCACCGAAATGCTCTCCAACCAAGAAATCTGACACCTGAAATCGTTTGCCAAGCACCAAATCCAATATGGCCTCCACTTTCTCTGGACTATCTACATATTGAGTCCGGATCCTTTCCTGGACACACCTGACAAAAACGGCTCCATCCTAATTTTTGGGACTAATTAGGTTCCAATTAATTGTAGGTAAATTAAATCACCCTTAACAGCAACCACGTTACTTCTGCACCTTTTCAAAATCTGCCTCCCATTCTGCTCCTCTGTGCCTGTGTTGCCACTAGAGGTCTACAAAAGTCCCCGTAAAGTAATCCTGTTTCTGACTTCCACACATCTGTACTCGATTATCTACCTTCCTGCAGCTGTGACACTATCCCTGATTAGCCATGCCACTCCTCACCTTTTTCCCCCACCCCCATTCCTTTTGAAACATCTATTCCTGGAATATCTAACAATCATTCCTGACCCTGTAATATCCAAGTCTCCATAATGCTGACATCATAGTTCCAAGTACTAATCCATGCTCTGAGTTCATCACGCTTAATCTTGATATTTCTTGCAATAAAATAGGCACACTCCAATCCATCACACTGGCTGTACATTTGCCTTATTATGTGGCTATCCCTCCTCACACTCTCTCTCCACCCTGTATCTGGCTGTTCACTACCTACTGCATCATCTAACGCGTAACTCAGGTTCCTATTCCCCTGACAATCTAGTTTTAAACTTCCCAAAGAGCTCTTGCAAACCTCCCGTCCAGGACATTGGTCACTCTCCAGTCCAGGTGCAACCTTGTACAGGTCCCACCTTCATCAGAAGGAGTCCCAATGATCTACATATCTGAAACCTTCCTTCTGACACCAGTTCTGCAGCCATATGTTCATCTGCATTCGTACTCTATTCCTCCCCTCAATGGCACGTAGCACCAGTATCAATCCTGCGATTTCTTCTCTGCTCAACCTGCCTTATACATTGTAAATTAACTTCCTATCTTCGCTTTTCAGGTCTCCTCCCTTTCCCTAGCCACGTCACTGAAATCGATTAACACAACAACCTTTGGTTGATCTCCCTCCCCCTTATGAATTCTGTACACTCGATCCGTGACATCCCTGACCTTAGCACTCAGGAGGCAACACACAATCCAAGAGTCTCGCTCGTGACCCCAGAATCTCCTGTCTGTTCCTCTCACCATTGAATCTCCTATCATTATTGTTCTCCTATTCTCCCCACTTACCTTCTGAGCCATAGAACCAGGTTTAGTGCCACAAACCAGGCTGCTGCAGCTTTTCCCTAATAGGTCCTTCCTGCCAACAGTATCCAAAATCACCACAGAAGGTCCTTGCATAGTCTGCCTATTCCCTTCCCCACTCCTGACGGTCACACAGCTAGCTTTGCCCTGGAACTTATGTGGGACGAACTCCCAAGAACTCCTTTCTGTCACCCAACAACCTCCTGAATGATGCAAAGTTCATCCCGCTCTATCCCCAGTTCCTGACCGGGGCATATGAGGAGCTGGGGTTGGAAGCAAGTCTCGCAGGCAAAGTCAGCAGGACACCAGTGGTGACCCTTACCTCCCACATCATTAGCCTCCACCCTCTCTCCTTTAAATTGCCAAAAGAGATCGAGTAAATGAAGAGAAAAAGCAATGAAAGCCTTGCATTACCACACTAAGGCTCCACTTAGTGGACGGCATGGTGACACAGTGGTTAGCACTGCTGCCTCACAGCGCCCGACTCAGGCGACTGACTGTGTGGAGTTTGCACGTTCTCCCCGTGTCTGCGTGGGTTTCCTCCGGGTGCTCCGGTTTCCTCCCACAGTCCAAAGATGTGCGGGTTAGGTGAATTGGCCATGCTAAATTGCCCGTAGTGTTCGGTAAAGGGGTAAATATAGGGGAATGGGTGGGTTGCGCTTCGACGGGTCAGTGTGGACTTGTTGGGCCGAAGGGCCTGTTTCCACACTGTAAGTAATCTAATCTAATCTTATGTTTTTTTTTGTTGGTCAGAGGCGGACGACAGGTGGGAGACATTATATGTGTAGTGTTTCACATTTAACCACATCCCAATTATATCAGTTCACATGCCCAGCAATCCCTATATCCATGCCTACTTCTGTTGAGTCTTCGCTACATCTATTCACGAGGCAAGTCTTTAGAAGGAAAATTAACCTTCCCAATAGCCTTGCTCGCCCTGCTCCTGTACATGCAGGCTGCTGATTCCATGATATTGAAGAGGAATATCTTTTTCTTTGCTTTTAGTCATTCATGGGATGAGGATGTCGCGGGATACGCCAGCATTTATTGCCTAGTTGGCAGTTAAGAGTCAGCAACATTGCTGTGGGCCTGGAGTCACATGTCGGCCAGATCCGGTAAAGATGGCGGTTACCTTTCCTGAAGGGCATTTGTGAACCCGATGGTTTGTTTAGAACAATCAACAATAGATTCATGGTCATCATTAGACTCTTAAATCCAGATTCTTTGGCTGAATTCAAATTTCATCATCTACTGTGGATGGATTGGAAAATGGATCTCCTGAGCATGACCTGGGTCTCTGGAATAACAGCTCAGCAATAATGTCACCAGGCCATCGCCTGCCCACTACCATTGAGGCAGAGATCACACACGATCAAGAATAATACAGCAGGACAGAAGTGCTGATGGGCCTGACCCTAACCCTTTGCTCTTATGTATCTACGATGTAAAGTCATCCCACTCCATCTACTCCCATTCAGGACGTGTTTATGACAGGATTTATGTGTGCAAGCTGTCTGTCTTGTTTACTTAAAATGAATGCAGATTCTTTCAAGGGAATAGAGCTGCCAGTGGTACAAGATGGAACCAGGGACGATGATAGTGTTGTCTTGGACTTTGTGTGTAAAATATGATCTTATGCCAGGCTATTCTTTGACAAGTCACTGAGATAGCTCTCATAAAATTAAGTCGAAGAGTGTGGTGCTGGAAAAGGATACCCGGTCAGGCAGCATTTGAGGAGCAGGAGAAACGAAATTTCGATCATAAACTGTTAACAGGAATGAGGGGGTGGCCCAAAGGATCTGAGAGATAAATGCTGGGGAGGGGAGGGGGAGTCGAGTGAGGCTGTGGAAAGGTAGCTGAGAATGCAATAGGGAGATGAAGTTGGGTGCAGTGATAGATCTCAGTGAAGGGTGGAGCAGATAGGATGGAAAGAAGACAGACTGGTGGGACAGGTCAAAAGGGTGGTGCCGAATTGGAAGTTTGGACCTAAATTACAGGTGCAGGAGGGGAATTGAGGAACCTGGTAAAATCCACATCGATCCTATGTGGTTTGCTCATAATTTATACCTGTTTCTCACTGTTAATGCTGAGGATGTTTTATTAATGTCCTTCTATATTGTAGTGGTTGATGCAACTGTGTGGCTCGCTCAGCCCTTTTCATAGATCAGTTAAAATCAACAGCTTTGCTGTGGGTCTTGAATAATATGGTGGTCAAATCTTGGAAAGGACAGCAGTTTCCTTCCTGACAGTACATTGGTGAAGCAGATTATCAACGGTTTCATTGTAAGCATTAGACATTTGATTACAGATGCTTATTGATTTCAAATTCCATCATCTGCAACCAAAAGTGACAACTCCATGTGAGCCATCGCCTTCCCTCGTGTCTACCTAAATCTCGGGGGACATTATGACACTCAAAATGTCAGAAAACCTATTTGGTTCTCTAACGTCCTTCAGAGAAGGAAATCAGCCATCCTGACCTGGTCGGGTCAATATATGACCGAGGATCCACAGTAATGTGGCTGCCTCTCAACGGCCCACTGAAACGGCTTACCAAGCCGTTCAGTTGTATCAACCACCACAGCAGAGATGGAAAGGAATAAAAAGTCCATCGCATTTTTATACCAATTGTCACAAAGCATAATTACATCCAATATTTTCACTTTCCATGAAATGGAAATAGTTATTTTATCTTCATGCTGCATTTGTATACCAGTTTCACTTAGCTGAAACTAAGTACCAGATCTTTTTGTAAACTCAGAAACTGATTTATTTTTGACCTTTTTAAATTTCTGCCAGAGTGCACAAATTTGTCTTTTCCCATATTAGGGTATACACGCCAAATTAATGCCAACTCATTTGACCCATCCATAAAATCGATGCCTATTGTGCATTCACTTCTCGCGCTTTCATGTCACCTCTTATTTCTTTGGAAAGACCAGAAAGGACAGTGCCAAGCAGTTCATGTCAGTATAGGTTTCTCCGAAAGAACATTGTCATGTGCCGTTGCCATAATCAAACTTTCAAATATTCCCAACATGAAAATACATATTAAACAATACTCAGTTAACATCTTTCCAACAACAAGAAAGCTAGTATGGCACTGGTTAAAAGAGAACACAGTTCCCTCCACCTTTTGTCTTGAAACTTTCTGTATGTGGGTAGAAAATCGATTTGATCTAGTATAACTAGCACCTCTTACAGTCCTATAAAACTCACACAGGGTTATTGAATTAGCGACAGTGTGCTAACTGAATGCTTCCTCCACACTTCTCCAACCACCATTTCCTGAATACATTTAGTAAAACTGCGGTACAGAGTAATTGATATGGCATAAACTTCTGCTGAACATTTTTCCAATCTGATACAAGATATATCAGCTTCCAGTGAGGCTAAATAAACTGAGAAATGTGTTAAATTCTGTGATCCCTGCCTTACATCAGTTCCTTAAATTTCATTCCCCATTTCCTATCACCTCTAAATGGTCTCTAAGCGTAATTCCAACCCAGGCAGCTTGTCCTCAGACACAAGCATCGGGGCATCAGGTGAGGGAAAGGGAATAGGCGGTCAGTGCAGCGATCCCCTGTGGCCGTTCCATTCAAAAGTAAGTATACCGCTTTGGATACTGCAGGCGGGGAGGAGGGGATGGAACCTAACAGGGGAACGCCACAGCTGTCAGAACTCTGGCACTGAGCCTGGAACTGGGGCTCAGAAGGGAAGGGAGGAGAATAGGAGAGGGATAATGGTACGAGGTTCAATTGTTAGATGAACAGACAGCAGATTCTATGGTCACAAGCGAGACCCCTGGATTGTATATTGCCTCCCAGGTGTCAAGTTCAGGGATGTCTTGAATCAAATCTACAGGGATCATAAGGGGGAGGGAGAGAGGGTGAGCAGCCAGACATCATGATACCCATTGGTTCCAATGACATAGATAGGGAAAGGGATGAGGACCTGAAAAGTGAATAAAGGGAGTTTGAATGGAATCTGAAAGGAAGGTCAGCAGAGTAGTATTCTCAGGATTGCTACAGGTGTAATGGGTTAGAGAGGCTAGTGAGAACAGAGAGCAAGTGCAGCTGAGTGTGTGGCTGCAGAGCTGTTGGAGGATGGAAGGCTTCAAATATGTGGATCATTGGGACAACTTCTCGGGAGGTTGGGACCTATACAAGGAGGATGGATTGCACCAAACTGGAGGCGTACCAATATCCTGGATGGGATGTTTGCTAGAGTCCTTCGGGAAGGTTTATACTATTTTGGCATGAGGGTGGGAACCGGAGCTGCGGATAAGAGGGCGAGGTAGCTGGTGAACTGCAGATGCAGCATGCAGAGAGTCTGTAAGGAATAATGGACAGTTAACAGGGAAATTAGCTGGCGTGGCATGGTAGCTCAGTAGTTAGCGCCGCTGCCTCACAGCGGTAGGGTCTGTGGTTCAATTTTTACCTCATATAACTGTCTGTGTGGAGTTACGCATTCTCCCCGTGTCTGCGTGTGTTTCCTCCAGGTACTCCGGTTTTCTCCTGCAATCTGAAGATGTGTAGGTTAGGTGAATTGGCCGTGCTAAATTGCCCAGGGTGAGGTACATTAGTTCGGGGTGAACATAGGATAGGGGAAAGGGTCTGGGTGGGTTAATCTTCGGCATGTGGTTTCCAGTCTTTAGGTATTCTATTAAAAGTAAGGATTGCTCTGGAACCTCTGTTTTTTGTCACTTTTTATAAAAGAATGACTTGGATGAGGAAATGGAAGGGTGGGTTAGTAGATTTGCTGATGACACGAAGGTTGGTGGAGTGGTGGATAGTATGGAGGACTGTTGGAGGTTGCAACGAGGCATTGGAATATTGCAGAACAAGGCTGAGAAATGGCAGATGAAGTTCAACCTGGAAAAGTGTGAAGTGATTCATTTCAGAAGGTCAAATGTGAATGCTGAATATTGGGTTAAAGGCAGTATTCTTGGCATTGTGGAGGATCTGAAAGGATTTCAAAGTGGCACGGTGATGCAGTGGTTAGCACTGTTGCCTCGCAGCACCAGAGACCCGGATTCAATTCCCGCCCCAGAAAACTGTCTGCATGGAATTTGCACATTCTCCCCCTGTTTGTGTGGGTTTCTTCCAGGTGCTCAGATTTCCTTCAACTGTCCAAAAATGTGCAGGTTAGATTAATTGGCCATGCTAAATTGCCCGTAGCGTTAAGTGTAGGGGAATGGGTCTGGGTGGGTTGCTATTCAGAGGGTCAGTGTGGACTTGTTGGGCCGAAGGGCCTGTTTCCACACTGTAAGTAATCTAAAAAAAAGTTCATAGAATCCTCAAAGCTGCCATCCAAGTTGATAGCGTTCTTATGAAAGTGTATAGACTATTAGTTTTCATTCGCAGGGCGATAGGTTTTATAGAACTGCAGCATAGCTGCGAGGCTATGCTGCAGATTTATAAAACCCTGGTTAGACCACACTTCGAATATTGTGTTCAGTTCTGGATGCCTCATTTTATGAAGAATGTGGAAGCTTTAGAGACGTTGTGGATGAGTTTTAGCAGGACTAGAGAGAGGTTTTATGAAGAACTGCTGAGGGAGGGAGGGCTTTTCTCATTACAGCGAGAATGGATGAGAGATGGTTTGTTCAGCGTGATGAGAGGCATAGATAGAGTGGATAGCTGGAGACTTGTTTCCAGGATTTGGCTATCACGAGGGAGCATAATTTTAAGGTTTTATGGAGGAAGGTCTAGGGCAGATATCTGAGATATGTTCTTTAATCAGAGAGTGGTGGATGCGTGGAATGCAATTCCAGTGGTGTTAGCAGAGTCAGATAAATTAGGGACATCTAAGCGACTCTTATATCAGCACATGGATCTTAGTACAATGAAGGGTATGTATGTAAGTTTGATCTCAGATTAGGATAAAAGACCATCACAACCTCGAGGGCCAAACGGCCTGTACTGTGCTGTATGTTCGAATCATTCTTAAGAGAAACAAGACACAGAAGAATAGAATTCATGATTGGTATGACATTTCTTTATTGTTGGATGCTGACCATGGAAGTATTAGTGCAGTTTTACAATACATGATCAAAATAATTCTGTTTCCTCCGACTAAAGGTTTCACCTTGGAGAGCTCAGCTCGATGGGAACCTGTTCATGCTACACTTTGCAGCATGGTAACTTGCAGATGCATTGGAGACTTCTGGAATGTTTATCTCCAAAGTAACATTCATCATCACGGCACAATCCCAACCCAAGATAATTACAGACTTCTGCAACCAAAACCACACAATAAATTATTTGTTAATTTTGGATCCATTAATGAAAGTAGACCTAATATACGAGGTTCATTCACTTAGTCTGAGACTACAATGCATTATGTATTAACCTGTTCCTTCTATATTTACAGTCACGTCAGAAGTCACAAAAAAAGATTATAGTCATGCAGTTGCATTTGAATTTGCAAGCTTTCTAAGCGCTAGCCCTTCATCAGGTTTTTATATCCTCACAGATCTACCAACGCACAAATCCTCAGATTCACTCTTTGCCCTCCTTTTTGAAAGAATCCCACTGCGCTCTGGTTCTGAGACTAGTGACAATGCAAAATCACTTCTGTCCAGCATCTCGACGCTAGCCAGTTTCCAGAAGTCTATCACGTGTTTCACGGGCCATGGAGAAACGTCAATAATTTATTGGAAGGTCTGAGAATCCTGAATACTGAAACTGATTTTTTTTTAATTTCAGGATGCTGGGTTATGTCCTTTCCATGCAGTGTCAGAGAGTGATTCGCAAAAAAAAATATTCAGCTTCCTCCTGAAGAAAACTGACAGCAACTACTGGCAATCGAACATGCCACAGTTTATAGCATTCTCGCCTCGAAACAATGCCAATTTAAATATCGCTACTTAACATTCAAAGCATAAACATTTTTCATGATGCCCCATTAAGAGCAGTCTTAATGTTTACCAGAAGCATAATGTGACTCAACCCATGAACAGAAGTTATCATATATCATAATTCAGTGGTGGTCGATCACGAGATTTGGTGTGGGGATGGAGAGATTTACAACCATTTAACTCCAGCAACTCCACTGCTGGCTGCAGGTTGAACCATAATGAGCTGGATTATCATCAAGTATCAAACCATCAAAAACCACAGATCACAGAGAGAGGATTTAACAGTCCAGCAACTGAGCAACTGTTTCGTGAAAAAAAAACTATCCACTAATGGAAAGGATGTAAATTGCTGTGGATGAGTCTGGATCCAGTTGAATTCAAGGAGTATGAAATATATAGAATAGAGCATCTGATTGACTGGCTGCTCACCAACTGTCTATAATTTACACTTCTTCCAACAACAACACACAGTGCTGACACAGTGTAAAAACCCACCACCTCAGGCAACAGATAGACATGAACACCAATACATGCCATTTCACTCATCATCCTTCTTATAACCAAAGTTGTGTTACATCACCATCACTGAGACGGTTAACCCTCCAGTACATGCGTCCACATCAGACTGACTATCCTTAACAATACAGAAAACACCAGTTTCTCTCAGAAAAATAGATAAGTGAACGAAATGTGCGTTTGCCAGAAACATTCACATCTTACAGTTCAGTGTTGATAGATCGAGGGCATTGGTATGGTGATGGAAAGATTTATAGCCATTTACCTCTGTAATCTCCATTGCTGGTTGAAGCTTGAACTTTAATGAACTGAGTTATCACCAAGTTACAAACCATCATAAACAAAACTCTCCTCATCTTCCACAGACATCCACAGGATTGGGATCAGATGGCTGAAGTGGAATGTTCCACATTCCGACTTGGAGAGGTGACTTATTTATATTCAGACAACGTCAGTGAAAATGTGTTCTTGAGATCTCCTGGTCTGTTTCTCATTTGTGTTTGGCTTTGGAAATTTGACTCGGTTAGCAATTAACTACCTTTCCAATCAAATGTGTTGCGTATTTAAGCATCAAGCCATGATTATAACTTACTAACGTTATGTCACTAGGTACATCCAGATGCAGATTCGCACATACACTTCAAGCTCGCTTTTGGTAGTGTCCTATTGAGTCCCACTGACATTAAGCATCTCAGTGGTGACAGAGCAACATTATTCGAAAATCAAGAAACGTGAATAAGTTGCTAACTGGGTTTAAAATCGGGAATATTGATTTTTTAAATTTATGATTATAGTATTTTATTGGCAATTGCACCACCATGTCACTTGAAGCCCACAGAAGAAATATGTTTGACTCTAAACATCAATGTGATTTCTCTCCATAAGTGCTGACAGACGGCAGGTTTTGTCCAATATTTTCTGCTATTACGTTTCAACATATGCCATATCTGGTACAGAAAGGGAAAGCTTTTGGAGTTGACGTTAAAATTCTATATTAAATTCGCAGTTAAAGGCATAGCAATTAATGCAACAGTGATTAAAATGGGGGTTGTGAAAGTCCTGCTGAACTGTTTCAGCGCAATCAGTGGTCCGAACACGAATCTCAATAATCAACGCTGCACACAGACCCACTTCTGAAATGCAAGTTCTTATTTTCTGACCGAGGTTACCATGAAATACTGTACTTTTCAATGTTTCGCTTCACCTGAGGTGTAGCGACGCTCACGTTTAACCAGCACCAGTCACCCCTGTCAGATCAGAAAGAGGCTTTGTCGTCCTCTGGAACCATTGTAACTTTAACTTACAATTGTTGTCTGATCCAATATCTTTTCAATAAATTTTGGTTCTAAGCAGTTGCAGTTCCTTTAATGTCGGGCACTTCAGTGTTGTGACAAGCCCCCAAAGTGGTAAACTCCAGATTACTTCCAGTCCCATCTTCCTGTGAGTGTAGAAATCGGAGAATTGGAAAATGAACCAGGTGGCTGGGAGGGTGGTGTAAAAGAATGAGCATCCTATTTCTAGGGGAATCTAACTGGAACCGGAGACCTGATGCATGAAGGAATTGATGGTCAAACCTGGAGGAGTATAGAGATAAATATCCTTGCCAGCAGATTTGCTCGTGCTGCTGCTGAGGATGAAAGTGGACTGACAAATGCTTAAGAATCTAAAGGAAAATTCGAAGCAAGGGTAGGGTGGGAGAAATTTACTGGATCATTCTATAAATTCAGAGAAAGCATGAGGTAAAAAGTGTTCACTGGCGAAGTTGATTACAGCAGCAAAGCCAATAATTTGTAGGCATTGATAGAGACGTAATGTCATGATATAATGGTATATTTTAGCTCCTTTCTTACTCTCGGCCATTTCGATTGGTCTTGTTTTTGAATGTGTCTTGCGCCTCCTGCCACGGAAATATACTGAACAAAAAGTTTTCCATCGTTCTATCTCATAGAGATCTACAGCAGAGAAGCACATATTGTCACGCAGATCGAAAACAAAGACCTACAAAGTCTAATGTTATTTGCCATCATTTGACTCACAGCCTTCAATGCCTTGGCGTTGCAAATGTAAATCTAAATTGTTCCTCAATATTACAATGGGTTCATGAATTCCAGATTTCCACCACCCTCAGAGTGAAAGATGTTCCTCTCATTTCCTGGAGGCTTTCTGTCTCGTACTTTACATCAATGCACCCGATCATTGATACCTTCCTTTTACTTAGTTATTTCTCTGAATTTACTATAATCACAACTGCCTCGACGAGGGCAATATTTATTTCAACTTCTGTTCTTCTTGCATGAAATTAAAACCTGCTCGAGTATCTTAATGCATCTGGCTAGTTACTCATGTCTATTTATCTTTGTCAATACCTTATGACTCACTCGTAGATTTTACACTGCTACCGAACATGAGACTTATTTTTGTTTTGTATAATGATCTGAACCACTTCCTTTCATCATATACAACAGTGAAATACCTTCTTTCGAGAAGGTGCGACTTTGTATTCCTTGTATTTGCTTTATTATTGAAACAAATGGATGCCCGAAGTTAACCATTAGTCAGACACCAGGTTTTGGTTGAAGGGCAGTCCCTTCGTCAGGTGAAGGCATCTTGACCTGACGAACGAGCAGCCCTCCAAATGTTTGTGATTTGAAGTAAATCTATTGGATGAAAACCCGGTGTTGTCCAACTTCCGACTTTGTTCACTCCAGTCCAACACCAGCACCTGCCAATCATGCTTGATGTTAAGCATGACTTGCACCATCTTTTCTCCGACGCTGAATAATACAACAAAATGTTTTGAACTGCATGTCAACTCTCAATAAGAAAATGAACAAATGCTGAACACCATTCTTTTGTCAAAATTTCAGTTTCATCTTATTTTGAATGGTTTTGTAAGACATGTCCATTGATCATCCTGTTGGAATGACTGACACGGATGTGACAGCATCCACGCATTCAAAAAGCCAATCTCGACTGACAAAGAGAAGATTATCTGACACTTGAGTATACCCAATAATGGTTAGATTAGGAGCCTCCAGAGTTAGGTTTCTGCAGATACCAATTCTCAATTTCTGCATTTCTTGCAATAATATATATACAGCATATTTTTTTAAAAGCAAAAAGTAATACTGAAGAGTATTCAAATGGTCACTCTCTTTTTTGTCAACTCATATTTGAAAATTAAAATTTGGCGCACGAGAGTTAGGAGGTCATGTTGCGTCTGTACAGGACATTAGTTAGGCTACAGTTGGAATATTGCGTGTGCTACTGGTCTCCATCCTATCAGAAAGGCGCAGTGAAACTTGAAAGGGTTCAGAAAAGATTTACAAGGATTTACAAGGGCTCTTTTCCCTCGAGCGTCGGAGGCTGGGGGGTTTATAGAAGTTTACAAAATCATGAAGGATATGGATCAGGTAAATAGACAAGTCTTTTCCATGCGGTGGGGAGGAGAGAGGGCATAGGTTTAGAGTGAGAGGGGAAGGATATAAAAGAGATCTAAGGGGCAACGTTTTCACGGAGAAGGTGGTGTGTGTGTGGAATGAGCTGCCAGAGGGGGCGAGTACAATTGTAACATTGAAAAGGCATCTGGATGGGTATATGAGTCGGAAGGATTTGGAGGGAAAAAGGGCCGGTGTTGGCAGTTAAGATTAGACTGGGTTGGGATATCCGGTCGGCATGGTCGAGTTGGACTGAAGGGTCTGTTTCTGTGCTATATATCTCGATGACTCTGACTCTAACTATTGGCTTGCCATGAATAATGAGAAACAATTTCTGGAGGGCTATCGTGAGAAGCCAATTGATCAAAGCAGGGAAACCTAACACTTAGCCTCACCAAGGGTGGAAAGAATGCATTCAGCATGCAGATGGACACCACAAGATAGATCATGGAAGGACATTGAAGAGCATAGAATTAGTGAGAGTGGACAGAACACTCCTGATGGGCAACAAAAAAAGAAATAAATGCAGAACAAGACACCCACATCCCGCGGAGGAACTTTAAAACAAAACAAGCAAATAGGTGCCAATGCCCACTCGGAAGACTCGTTATACACACACATCAGGAAATAATAGTGTATCTTGTAACCAATGTGGAAATGAGATTTCCACAACATGCATTGCATTGTGTGGAAGTGGAGAAATGACATATTCTCATTCTTGAAGGACATTAGTTAATCACTTGGATCATTGCCGTCATTCTACAGCTATAATGTTTTATATTTGCAAAATTCCACACTTGAGCTGAAAATGTGTTACTGGTTAAAGCACAGCAGGATAGGCAGCATCCAAGGAACAGGAAATTCGACGATTCGGACCAGAGCCCTACAATTATTCCTGACGAAGGGCTCTGGCCCGAAACGTCGAACTTCCTGTTCCTTGGATGCTGCCTAACCTGCTGTGCTTTAACCAGCAACACATTTCCAGCTCTGATCTCCAGCATCTGCAGACCTCGCGTTTTACTCGAAAATTCCACACTTGTTTGCCTGTGGGTTTTGAATCCCTAACTGCTTGCCCCATTCTGTAATACAATAGAGAATAGACAATAGACAATAGGGGCAGGAGTAGGCCATTCTGCCCTTCGAGCCGGCATCACCATTCAATACGATCATGGCTGATCATCCTTAATCAGTATCCTATTCCTGCCTTGTCTCCATAACCCTTGATTCCACTATCCTTGAAAGTTCTATACAACTCTTTCTTAAATGAATCCAGAGACTGGACCTCCACTGCCCTCTGGGCAGATCATTCCACACAGCCACCACTCTCTGGGTGAGCAAGTTTCTCCTCATCTCTGTCCTAAGTAGTCTACCCCGTATTTTTAAGCTGTGTCTTCTGGTTTGGCACTCACCCATCAGCGGAAACATGTTTCCTGCCTCCAAAGTGTCCAATCATTTAATGATCTTATATGTCTCAATCACATCCGCTCTCAGTCTTCTAAACTCAAGGGTATACAAGCCCAGTTGCTCCAGTCTTCCAGCGTAAGGTAATCCCGCCATTCCAGGAATTGACCTCGTGAACCTACGCTGCACTCCCTCAATAGCCAGAATGTCTTTCTTCAAATTTGGAAACCAGAACTGCACACAGCACTCCAGGTGTGGTCTCACCAGGGCCCTGTACAGCTTCAGAAGAATCTCTGTGCTTCGATACTCAATCCCTCTTGTTGTGAAGGCCAGCATGCTATTAGCCTTCTTCACTACCTGCTGTACCTGCATGATTACCTTCCTTGACTGGTGTACAAGAACACCCAGATCTCTCTGTACTGCCCCTTTACCTAAATTGATTCCATTTAGGTAGTGATCTGCCTTCCTGTTCTTGCCACCAAAGTGGATAACCATACATTTATCCACATTAAACTGCATCTGCCATGCATCTGACCACTCACCTAACCTGTCCAGGCACCCTGTAATCTCCTAACATTCTCCTCACATTTCACCCTTCCACACAGCTTAGTATCATCAGCAAATTTGCTAATGTTATTACTGATATCATCTTCTTTGTCCTTAAAATATATTGTAAAAAGCTCCGGTCCCAGCACTGATCCCTGTGGTACCCCACTGGTCACTGCCTGCCATTCCGAAATGGAGCCGTTTATCACTAGTCTTTGTTTCCTATCAGTCAACCAACTTTCAATCCAAGTTAGTACTTTGCCCCCAATACCATGCGCCCTAATTTGCTCACTAACCTTCTATGTGGGACTTTATCAAAAGCTTTCTGAACGTCCAGGTACACTACATCTACTGGATCTCCCCTGTCCATCTTCAGATTACATCCTCAAAAACTTCTAGACTCTGACCTATCCTGTTACTACTGTCCAAATGTGTCGCAATTTCATCCATTATAATCGACTCCAGCATCTTTCCCACCAGTGAGGTCAGACTAACTGGTCTATAATTTCCTTCTTTCTCTCTCCCACCTTTCTTATAATCCACATGAACTGATCCCGAATCTATCGAACTCTGGAGAGTTTATTATCAACGCATCCACGATTTCTCGAGCTATCTCCTTCAGTACCCTGGGATGTAGGCCATCAGGCCCCGGGGACTTATAAACCTTCAGACCTAACAGTCTCTCCAACACCAATTCCTAGCAAATATAAATTCCCTTCAGTTCAGGTCCTTCAGCCACTGTTACCTCAGGGACATTCCTTGTGTCTTCCCTAGTGAACACAGATCTGAAGTACCAATTCAATTCTTCCCTGTTCTGTATTTCCCTGTTTCTGTCTTCAAGGGCCTAATTTTAGTCTTAACCTTTTTTTTTGCATTTCACATACCTAAAAAAGCTTTTACTATCCCCCTTTGTATTTTTGGCCAGTTTACCTTCGTACCTCATTTTTATTTTTCTCTGCAGAAAACCTGCAGAAAACTTTAAGACCAGCTCGAAGTCAGAATGTTTATTTTCGGTCGGAGGTTGGCCAGAAATATAGCTTTGCTGATATCAGCAAGCACGTTCCAATAATGCATGTGAATCAGCGGGTAGGCCCACGCTGTTTTTTTGGTGTTGTTGCATTCAATACTTGGTAACCCACATACAGAGAGAGCAAATGCTTGGTCAGAATGCAGACCACATATGATAACAATATCATTGTACAAATAAAACTTTACTTTTAAGGATATTAAAATGATTATCGGCTTTCTGGTCATGGTAGAGAAAGTTAAACTATATTCCAATAGCTTATTAAAGTCATGAATTTTGTTTATGCGCAGCAGACTATTTTCAGTGGCAAGGTGACTGCTAACCAGAGGGAAAGGTTTACACTGTTGAGAATGAAACCATGGCCAACATTACAAACCCTAAAGTACGATGTGAGAAGCGAAACAGAATAAAGCAGATGACAAAAGAGTGGAGGACAGGGATGCATCTCAGCCATGCAGGTGGAGATAGGTCCACAATAAATGCTATCTTCTTTTTTATGCCTTTGAGCAATATTCGTTCCAATGTGCATTGTTGGAGCAAACAATACAAATTGGCTGCAGTGTGTCAGATTTCCAGGGCATACTTTGAGAATTCACAAATCTGAATTATATTGTCCCATCATCTCCGTGATCTCTACCATGAAGTGCACCGTCACATCACAACCAAATTCCAATTTCTCTTGCGTTGAACATTCGTCATTATTTCTTCAACATTATTCATTTTACATATGGCTCCATATCATAGTTTCAAGTACCTTTCCTACTTTCCAAGCACTATATTCAATACATTTTGTGCTAAAGCTGATTTGAAAGTATCACCTTTTTCTGTACGTGACTTTTGGCAGCTCAGCAAGTTTACCATAATTCTCGTTCAGTCCAGTTCCCCTCACTAGTAGCTAAAACAGCTGCAGATGAGTAACCTTTCTCTTGGACCTACTGATGTGTATATTACATATTAGCAGAGCCGGCAGCTATTTGATCACCTATTTCATACTTATTGATTCACCCTGCGCCTTTAACCTTGTACATTATGTTCGTTTAGCTGTTCAACATGTTTGAGACCATGTTTTGAGAATGAGCCCAGTCGACAAAACAGTGACGATTATCAGTTGAGTAATTTCTAAAACAGTTGGTGCATTTGAACAATGGAAATGACATCTGATCATTGGTATATACATTTACCGTATTGCAAATTTTAATTTTTATATGTATATATTATTCTGTTTGGTAAACAGTATCTGAATACACATGAAAAGGTTTCGTTAATATTAATACCTGAAAGTCAATTCGATGACAGTGAGAAGGGACAAAGTTACAGAGTTTGTGGGAATGTGTACAGCACTGGAAAAAATGAACAGTTCGACAAAGGGGTAGACACTGACACAACAACCACATCTGTAATGTGTTCCGATATTTGATAATTGTGTGAAAAAGGAACAGAGTTCTCATAGATGCAATCTATTCTGTGAAGATTTTCCACCTCCTGTGAATATCCTACTTACACGCCACACTGCAGTATTTCACTGAACTTACATCAGCAATAGCAGCCTCGTCGTAACCTGTGTGATAAAGAAGTCCTTGCATTTAAAACTGCTATTTCCATATTTTAGGCCAGCCATAAATAAACACAAACACAACATATTCAATGTTTTCAGAATTATCCACTGTTATGCAGTTGAAGACCTTCAAGAGAGAGGGAGTGCTGCTTGCACTGAAAGCTAACAAGCACATGTCATATGACTAGCTACAAAACTCAGAGTGTACTGAAACATTGAAAACATGTAACATTTGGCTGCGAACTAGATACCTGAGTTGTTTTGACAAGAATTTAATTCTAATAAATCAGTTCAAATTATGCTACAGGATACTCAAACCCAATCGAGTTTGATTTTATTGTTTTTGCAAACCTTGAGCCAATGAGATGATCCGATGTTCGGGGCATAAAGAAACAGGCAATTTGGAAGTTAGACAGAAAATGCCATTCAAAGACTGCCATTCAAAACAACTTTTTCATAGCAGACATCTTTGCAGGAAACGACAGGAGAAAAACCAGGGAGAAGTTCAGCCAAAGAAGAAGGACACTGGAGATGACATCTATATGATATGGAGCCATATGGTTGTGAAGTTTAGTTGATATAATTTTAATAACTGTTTTCTCCAGTTGGATTGTTGCCCGTGCCACGTACTCGTGAGGTGAGGAATAAGTGGAGAGATGAGTTGAACACGTGGCTACAGGCATGGTGCAGGAGAGAGGGATTCGGATACCTTGATAATTGGGACTGTTTCTGGTGTAGGTGGGACCTTTAAAAACAGGATGGTCTACACCTGAACCAGAGGGGGACCAATATCCTGGGGTTGAAATTTGTTAATGCTATTCGGGAGGGTTGAAAGTAATTCAGCAGGGAATGGGAAACTAAATTGTAGTTCCAATGTCCAGGAAGTTCAGAGAATGAGGTCAGAAATAAGGTTTCAAAATCGCAAGAGGGCACTGGCAAGAAGGAAATTGGTTTGAAGAGTGTCTACTTCAAACTCAGAAGCATCTGAATAAGGTAGGTGAACTGGCTGGATGGGATGGTACCTGGAACTTCGATGTTGTGGCCATTTCGGAGACATGGATAGAGCAGGGACAGTCATGTTATTGCGGCTTTCAGGGTTTAGATGTTTCAGGAAGAACAGAGAAGATGGGAAAAAGGGGGAGGTGTGGCAATGTGAATCAAGGACTGTATTATATTGGCAGAAAGGAGGTTTGAGGACTCGTCTACTGAGGTAGTATTAGCTGAGGTTAGAAATAGGAAAGGAGAGATCATTCTGTTGGGGACTTCCTATAGGCATCTGAATAGTTCCGGAGATGTTGAGAAAATGAATGCAAAGACCATTGTCAATTGGAGCGAGAGTGACAGGGTAGTTGTTAAGGGGGAATTTAACTTTCCAAATGTAGACTGAGAATACCATAGTTCAAGTACTTCAGATGGGTCACATTTTGTCCAATGTGTGCAGGAGGGCTTCCTTACACGGTATGTAGACAGGTTAAAAAGGGGCGAGACCACATTGGATTTGATACGGGGTAATGAAACCAGCCAGGTGTTAGATTTGGAGGTAGGTGAGCACTTTGGTGAAAGTGGCCAAAATTCAGTTATGTTTGCTTTAGCTATGTAGAGGGATGGATATATACTGCAGGGCAATAGTTATATTTGGGGGAAAGGCAATTATTATACCAGAAGGCAAGATTTAGGATGCAAGGGATGGGGAAGGAACTTGCAAGGGATGGGTATAATTGAAATGTGGAGCTTATTCAAGAAACAGCTACTGTGTGTCCTCGATCAGTATGTATCTGTCAGGTAGGGAGGAAGTGGTCGAGCGAGGGAGCCGTATTTTCCAAAGACGTTGAAGCTCTTGTCAAGGGGAAGAAGAAGGCTCATGTTAGGATGAGGTGTGAAGACTCAGTTCGGGCGTTTGTGAGCTAAGGTTAGCCAGAAAAAAAACCGAGAGAGACAAAAGAAGAGCCAGGAGGGGACGTGAGAAGTCGTTGGCAGAGAGGATTATGGAAAATCCGAAAGCTTTCTATAAGGAATAAAAGAATGACGAGAGGGAGATTAGGGCCAATCAAGGATAGTGGTGGGAAGTTGTGCCTGGAATCAGAGGACATTGGAAGCACTAAATGAATATTTTCCGTCAGTATTCACACTGGGAAAAAACAATTTTGTCTCGGAGACTATTGGGATGCAGGCTACTAGACTAGATGGGATTGAGGTTCACAAGGAGGAAGTGTTAGCAATTCTGGAAAATGTGAAAACAGATAAATCCCCTGAGATGGATGGGATTTATCTTATGATTCTTTGGTAAGCCAGAGAGGAGATTGCAAAGCCTTTGACTTTGATCTTGACACCACATCAATGGTTTTCCCTCATCCACCAGTTTGGTGACGTTCTCAAGTGGTAGGTCGTCCCTCACAAACTGTATTGAGTTCTTTGAGAAGATGACCAAACAGGCAGATGAGGGTAAAGCAATTGATATGGTGTATATAGACGCCAGTAAGACGTTTGATAAGATTCCTCACAGTTGGCTATTGCACAAAATACGGAGACATGGGATTGATGATGATTTAGTGGTTTGGATCAGAAATTGGCTAGCAGAAAGAATACAGAGGGTGGTGGTTGATGGGAAATATTCATCCTGGAGTGCATTTACTCGTGGTGTACCCCAAGGATCTGTTTTGGGGCCATTGTTAATCGTCATTTTTTTAATAAATGACCTGAATGAGGGTGTTGAAGAATGGATTAGTAAATTTGTGAATAACACTCAGGTCAGTAGAGTTGTACATAGTGCCAAACGATGCTGTCAGATATACATGGTCATAGATAAGCTGCAGAGCCAGGCTGAGAGGTGGAAAATGGAGTTAAATGCAGAGAAGTGTGAGGTAATTCACTTTGGAAGGAGCAACAGGAATAATGAACACTGGGCTAATGGTAAGATACTTGGTAGTGTAGATGAACAGAGAGATATTGGTTATCGTGTACATAGATCCCTGAAAGATGCCATCCTGATTGATAGGGCTGTTAAGAAGTTATACAGTGTGTTAGCTTTTATTGGTAGAGGGATTGTGTTTTGGAACCTTGAGATCATGTTGCAGCTGTCCAAAACGCTGGTGCGGCCACACTTGGAGCATTGCAAAAAGTTCTGGTCACTGCATTATAGGAAGGATGTGGAAGCTTTGGAAAGGATTCAGAGTAGATTTATTAGGATGTTGCATGGTAGGGAGGGAATGTTTTCTGAAGTACGGCTGAGGAACGTAAGCTGTTTTTGTGAGAGTGAAAAAGCTTGAGAGGTGACTTAAGTGAGATATATAAGCTAATCGTGGAGTTAGGTAGGGTGGACAGTGAGAACATTTTACCTCGTATGGTGATGGCTAACACGCAGGAACATATCTTTCAATTGATGAGCGTGGAATGTACTACCCACAACAATAGTAGACTTGCCATCTTTACGGGTATTTAAATAGTCTCTGGATTGACTTATAAATGAAAATGGAATAGTATAGGTTAGATGGGTTTCATATTGCTTTCAGAGTTCGGCACAACAACAAGAGCAAAAAGACATGTACTGTTCTGTAATGTACTCTGTTCTATGTGTTGACCCTTTGTTTAGTCCCACGCACAAATCCATTAAGACACGTTCCCCAGAATATTATACTGATCCACACAAATAGTCTGGGTTGCCCCGTTAAGACTTAAATCAGAATTACACCCTACCCTCTGCTGGCCAACGTAAGATCACAAGAAACTCAAGGCAACATGGTCTAATCTTAATGCACCAAATTTCTACCTATACCTTCTGACATCTAGTTAATCTGAAGACTCACTGAAAACCCACTTGACTGTCCATTATCTCTGAAAGCCAAAATGGTCCTGACTACAGCACGGAGAACAGGAATACATCTCAGATCACGTCTATCATGATATCAACGAACCTTAAAATAATATTATCACACTGCTTACCTATGCTCTCACTCACCTGTCACCCACCAATTCATTCACTGCCATCCAATTAGTAA
The DNA here is from genome assembly GCF_020745735.1 of Hemiscyllium ocellatum. Taxonomy (NCBI): domain Eukaryota; kingdom Metazoa; phylum Chordata; class Chondrichthyes; order Orectolobiformes; family Hemiscylliidae; genus Hemiscyllium; species Hemiscyllium ocellatum. Next base: position 46,215,881 of record NC_083435.1, on the reverse strand, counting down.
AGCACATTTCACCCTATCAAGCTCCCATTTCGCCACAAGGTATTCAGGTTTAAAAGTGATAATTTCTCTCAAATGGCTGGTCAAAAACTAGAAAGGAATGTTGAGGGACCTTCTGAGGTGTATTGAGGTAATAGTTACCAATATCAATCTAAATAGACAAGAAAGTCTCATCTGGAATTTAAATACGCCGTAATGGTATATGGCGTACATTAGGTCAGAAAGTTGTCAGTTTCCCATACCATCGACAAAAAGAGTAGTATTATGATTCCTGGGGTTGAATGCATTTTATTGAAAATTCATACCAAAATTTAATTTCTCCACTCACTGAATTACTAAAGAAAGGCAAGAAGTTTCAGTGGACTGTCAGAAGGCATTTGTCAGCCTGAAAGCTGTCTTCACCACTGCCCAAGTGTCAGCCACACATAGTTATGCAAAGCAATTTAAGGTGACTATCGATGTCAGAGATGTTGGTGCCGGTGTCGTTCTCCTGCAGGAGGATGATGATAAGATAGAAAAACCCATTGGGTATTTCTCCAGGACGTTGATTGTTTATCAGAAATGTTCAACCGTTGAGAAGGAGACTTTGAGTGTGGCATTACACATTTTCAACGTTTATGTTGCCAGTAATGTATCTGAGACAACCATATGCATTGATCATGACTCATTGAAGTTTGTGGAAATTTTAAAGACAAAAACTCCAGACTGTTTAGATGCAGCTTGCTGTTACAACTTAAAATTTAAAAATTTTGCAAGTGATATAACGAAAAAACATTAAGACCCACACATTGTCGAGACTTGGACGAGAAATGGAAGGATTCGATAGCAGGAGTAAAACAGAATGTAATGGAATTTAGAGGACATGTTTGCATGTTTATAGTCAATGTAATGTGGAATGTGTCGCAGTGTACAAACAATTTAAGATTAATGGGTTTAAAAATGAAGCACTCTTTGGATATTGATGGTTGATGGGGGACATGTGATGACACTGCTCAATTAACAAAGTTATGTTACCCTTGATTTTTTTTCAGATGGGTCGAAAACGCAGAGATTCTGGGAGGTGTGTTTTTCATGGGTTTTAGAATTAATTTGATTATCGTGAACAGATAAGATCTCAGGCAAAACGTTTAAAGGCAACATTTGTATAATGAAGGGGTAGTGGCCAGTTCTCCCAGCTCAGCTTCTCTCTGGTTTGATTTGGTTTTGACTTTAGTAGGCAGTCATTTTGACGTGCTGGTCAAAGAAACGATTACATGGAGGAGGGAGTTCCATGCTGAATCTCTCTGTTAACTCTCTCTCTCGCTCCCTCTCTCTCTATCTCTCTCTGTCTCTCTCTCTCTTTCTCTCTCTCTCTCTCTCTCTCTCTCTTTCTCTCCTGTAAGATCTTGTGGGTGAATTTATCTTTTGTTGCCATAGTGGTGTTAATGGGAATGTTGAAAAAACTTGGAACAATATCATGAAGCTGCCAGAGAGACGACTGGGTTTTTAAATAAGTTGTTATTCAATATTTTTTCCCTTTTGTTTGTGTTTCATTTGGTAATCTTACAAATAAATTCTGTTTTTGTAAAGTCTCAGTGGCGGGGCCAGCTGCATAACATCTGGAATACCCACTTTACATCTGCTGATAAAAACTACCAAAGGTAAGGGCTGGAGTACTTTTTTTGAGGGCGTTTGTTTTGGTCTATAACAATAGCTCCTTGGAAGTGGTGTCACCGGTAGACAGGATCATAATGAATGCATTCATTGGTCGGTGCATTGAGGATGGATGTCGTTTTTTAGCTATACAAGACATTGGTGAGACCAGTTTTAGAATGCTGTATGCAATTTTAGTCGTCTTGTGTTTCCTCTGGAGCGTGTGTTTTCTCTGGAGCATTGGAGGCTGATGGGTAACCTTACCTAGGTTTATAAAATCTTGAGGGCATAGATAAGGTGAATAGCTAAGTTTTTTTCCCCAATGTAAAGGAATCCAAGACTAGTTTTCAATTGAGAGGGGGTTGATTTAAAATAGAATTGTGGGGCAACGGTTCACAACCAGGCTGGTGTGCATATGGAAAGAGCTGTCAAAGGAAGTGGTGGAGGCCAGTATAATTATAATACTTAAAACTCTTTCGACAACAACATGGATAGAAGGTACTTAGAGGGATATGGGCCAAATGCTAGCAATTGGGACTAATTCGTTTTTAGGCTACAGGTTGGTGTGGACAAATTAAACTGTGTGACTCTATGAGTCGACTGTCTTTTTCTTGTGTAAGTCCTTGTCTCTATGCCTGTGCACGCGGCTACTGAAAAATGCTACAATTCCAAATGAAGTGACTCACTCGAAGGCAATTATAAAATGCACCAGAGGTCCAGTGTCCCCTTGTGGTTCTCCTCTACCTATGCCCACAGGCACTGTATGTAGAGGTACAGACTAACACCACCACTTTTTCCTCTACCTCCTTAGTTTCGTCAGACCAGACCCTTTACAGGAAACATTTCCTACTCTTATTCCCTTTGCCTTTATGTAATTCCTGATCTTCGTTTTCCCAAGCCTGAATCATTCACCTTACAAGCCACAAGTCATCATGTGTATCATATTTGGGGTCAAAATCTCTTGCACCTTCTTTCCCAATTCGAAAGCTTGTGCTACTAAATATTTAACCAAATAAAGCGACCCTGTCCAGTTAACCTGTTATGATCCATATCCACAAATACCGCTGAGTAAAATGAGCACACAACTTGTTTGCATATCCAGTCGGATCTTCTCTTTTGATTACCTACACCCATTTAAACCTTCTACTGGATGGCTCCAGTTATAGCCCATCCGCACTTAGTATACCCTTGTTCACATCTTCTGATACCCCTCCCCCTTCACACTGAGGAGTGGGCGAAGCAGAGAGAATCGCAACGTTCACACATGTATTAGCAATCATTTTGCTTTTTCTCTCCCATCAAGCCAATGTCATTGCTGACGAGTGAATTCAAAAAAGACAGAAGGATCTGAAATGGGTTCAAAACAAAATGAGCAACCCTCCAGTCCTCCAGCATCTCACCTGAGTTTAAGGATGCTACAAAAGTATGTGGCAAGTCCCAAGCTATTTCCTATCTCGCCTCCCTCAGCAATCTGGGATATGTCTCATTCGGTCCTGGGGATTTGTCCATCTTAGTATCCTTCAGACCCAACACATCTTCCCACCTTTTGCCAATGTGATCCATAGCAAAGCAGTATGATGGAACACTTCAGAAATAACAAAATGACAACATTATCACTTTAGTAAATTGTTAATACTATTTAATATTTGAAAGAAGATTTAAAGAAATTAAATACTTGAATTTATTCAAAACTCGATAAAACACAAAACATGACTGATGTCCTGTTTTTAGAAATTTGAATTGGAGCTTCTGTGAATAAACAGATTGCTGTCAATGGATATCGTTTCGACTGTAAACAGCAATAACAGAAGTTAATAGAAAAATCCCAGACTGAATTTAATCAAGTTGTCACTGTTTATGTCGAAATTAAGACGCTACCTTGGGGATAACGTAATGATACAGTCGCATTTGTGATTTAATAGCTGCAGCTAACATTCATTATTGGCAATTAACATTATTTCCACAGAGGTCCCGCAAATGTATATGTACAGTTACTATCATCTACATATACAATACTGTGTCTGTCAGCAGATTTTGTTTGGACGTTCTTAAAGCTAATCCCTTGAATTCAAAACAATGAGAGCAGCAATAATTACACAGATAGAAAAGGTATATTATCCTATTCTTGCTATTTTTGGCGTTCCTGGTAAGTCAGTTAATTAAAATTTTGTAGTCACTATTCTCTGTGAATGTTTAACTGTATAATAATCAATTCTCTGCTGCTGTGATTGTAATATTTCATCGTTATGATAATTACTGAGCATATAGGTCTGTGAAAAGTATAGTGTAATCTATGACAGACATAGAATTTCTCCAAATTTGCAACAACATCACTGAAACGCAAGTTATGTCATCGTCACTGGATCTATAATTAGAGGGTTGGAGGGGTGAACTGACATCCAAAGCTTTTCGACCAGTTCATGTTAACTTTGGCATTAATTTGGCATTAATCATAAAAGACTGCAATCTTCCGAGCTGCCAGCTTTATGCATAATGTTCGCATTTTTGTCAACTGCCGGAAAATCTAAAGACATCCTATCTTTATTTCCTCGCTCTCATACACTTAACATTAAATCCAGTTTCTTAACATCATTTTGATGAAATTTATTCATTTGATCATCACTGCCATATAAAACGCTTTTTTTTTCTCTTTCATTGAATAATCTTGAGAGAATGTGAATACGTTTCCAGTGTGAGTCACTGCAGTGCATGGTTTTGAGTTACCAGATTCTGATTAGAATGGAAGACCTGATGTTTTGACATTGTAATCGTGAGTGAACGCCAAAATGCTTGCACTTTTCCATCATCAGTAATCTGGCACAGAAAGTCTTAATTGTGAAGTTTATTTTTTCCTCTTGAGTTTTCTGCGCTAACCTCATCGCTGATAGCCATGGACATGCAAGATACCCTCTGAAAATTCAAAAGACGTTTCCTGCAGTAGGTGGTGAACATTGGTTGGTGCCGCTGTGAGATAGTGATGGAGGGGAAAATGTTAAAGTCAGTGGCTAGGTTGGCTATCAAGCAATTCTGTTGTGGATGGCATCAAGTTTCCTGAGCAGTATTGACGCTGTCAACTAAAAAAGGATGAGCATCCTGAGTTGTATTGGACAGATTGTTGGAACGCTTCTTTTAATGCATTCACAGGATGTGAGCATTGCTGGCCAGGCCAGCATTCACTTCCAAACCTTAATTGTGTACTGTGCTGTGAAAAAGCCAATCACATTATTATAGGTCTGGGTTCAGGTGTTCGCCAGACCAAGTGAAAACAGCTGTTTCCTGCCTTAAAGGGCTTTCATGAAACAGGCGAGGTTTATCCAACAATGGCTTCATGGTATACATGTGGGCGGCATGGTGGCACAGTGGTTAGCACTGCTGCCTCACAGCGCCAGAGACCCGGGTTCATTTCCTGACTCATGCGACTGACTGTGTGGAGTTTGCACGTTCTCCCCGTGTCTGCGTGGGTTTCCTCCAGGTGCTCCGGTTTCCTCCCATAGTCCAAAGATGTGCAGGCCAGGTGAATTGGCCATGCTAAATTGCCCGCAATGTTAAGTGAAGGGGTAAATGTAGGGGAATGGGTGGGTTGCGCTTCAGCGGGTCTGTGTGGACTTGTTGGTCCGAAGGGACTGTTTCCACAATGTAAGTAATCTAATCTAATTAGACACTGACACATAGACGTGGCACAGTATCTCAGTGGCTGGACTAATGCCTCACAGCATCAGGGACATGTGCTCGATTCCAACCTTGGGCAACTGTGTGTGTGTGGTGAACTGGATTCCCCATGGTAAATTTGGCATTGCATGCATTGGGTGGGTCTGGGGGCTGGGAGGGTGTAAGGTCTCGTTCTTCTGAGGTCAGCGTGGTCTCGATGGGCCAAATGGCTTGCCTCGAAAATGTAACAATTGTATTATCTTAGCTCCAGATTTTCATTTTTATGGAATTCAACTTCCAACAGCTGCCAATCGGATTTGAGCTATGCCCCCAGGACATTACCTGGGTCTCTGGATTCATAAACTAGCAACAATACCAGGAGGCTTTCCCCTATCCTATTATGGCTAGTAAAGAGATTTCCCAGATCCTGGTTTGGTCTGATTCCTGCTTTTCGTTGTTAGTATATATCTGGGTAATTTTCCACATTGGAGACAAGTGCACAACGTATCAATCTGCATGGATCCAGGTTGGTTAAAAGTCAGAAGTATATGCCTGAACGTATTGATTCATTTATTGATTGTTCAAGTGATGAGTGGCATGATTAAATCAATAAATATGCATCTAACACTGGATTTTCACACTGCAAAAATGTAATTAAGTTGTCGATGGTAAATTCACCTTGATTTCATATACAAAGTGATGTTACAAAAGGTGAAATGCATTTGTCATGAATGTGAATTTCTTAGTCCAGAGTTGCATCATGTTTCCAAATTTCTAATTGCATTTTCAAACTATTTTTATTTCCATTCGATTGACTTCATTTAATTCCTCCAATTCCATTTACTACACTCTCTCCCTCTCATTCATTTGCAGCCAACATTGTAACCATTGTGATCCTCTTGCGACAAAAGTGCGGCCTTTCCAAATGCATCACTGTTTACCTGATTGCCATGGCAGTGGCAGATCTGCTGTGCCTCGTATTTGATGTCATTCTCTTTGAGCTCCATGGAATTTATTACCCTGATTCATTCTTAGATTACACAGCCATCTGCAGAATGAATTTCTTCTTAATTTTCGTCTCTGTGGAATGTTCTGTCTGGTTAACTGTTGCTTTCACCTTTGACCGATATGTTGCCATTTGTTGCCAAAAATTAAGAACACGATATTGCACAGAAAAATCTGCAAAGGTCGTTGTCGCAACAATTTGGGGGCTGAGCATTTTGGAAAATATACCAAGGTATTTTGTGAGTGAACCTCAGGTGATCATTGACAATATTGCGTGGTTCTGCATTGTGAAAGCAAGCCGCTATACTGAACTGATATGGATCACATACTTATGGATTGATATCATCTTCCTAACGTTTATTCCATTTCTCTTGGTTCTGCTGTTTAATGGTCTAACCATCAAACACATTTTACTGACAAGTCGGATCAGGAAGGCTCTTCGAAGCAGTGATAATGACTCAGAATTGGAGAACAGAAAGAAATCCATTATGTTACTACTGCTCATATCTGCAAATTTTATCCTACTGTGGATGGTCATTCTTATTCATTTTATTTGTGCACAAATAACTGAAGTTGAATTCTTGCAGACAAACTACAGTAACCCTTTCGCCATCCTGGAACAAACTGGATATATGCTACAGGATTTGAGTTCCTGCACAAACACCATAATCTATGTAGCCTCCCAGGCTAAATTCAGGGAGGACTTAAAGATACTGTTTAAATATCCTCTGGCTTTACTTCCCAAGCTACGGAAATAGATGAAATGGCTGGGAGCAACCTAAAAAAAAGTTCATGATCAGTTCCTACCTGATTTGGAGATGCCGGTGTTGGACTGTGGTGTACAAAATTAAAAATCACGCTACACCACCTGATGATGGAGTGTCACTCCGAAAGCTACTGTGCTTCCAATTAAACCTGTTGGACTATAACCTGGTGTTGTGTGATTTTCACTCAGTTCCTACCGAGACATTGAAAATTACCAACAGCAACTCAGCCATCTTTCAGCCAAAAGTCTCTAGACTATTTTGCACATTCCTATTGCAGGATGTTTCCACAGTATATCTTTTTTAGAGGGAGCCCATAACTACTTCTCAGTTATCTATTATTAATACCGTGAATTTCTCCGGGCATTCTGCAGGACTGCAGTGGTTCCTTCCACAGTTCAGCATTCCTTGTTTTTCTTTTTCCCAAAGGATCAAAGTTCCCTAAACATTCCGGACTCTCAATTAATTCACTTGATCCGAATCATTCACAGAATTAGGTATGCAAATGTCCCATATCTCCATGAGAGGGAAACAAATTGTTGTGAAAGTTTTGTTGAACACTCTCGAGAAACAACTTTCCCTAATAGCTCTGTATGCTTCATTATCTCAAACAATTTTCGTAGAAGGCTCCCATTCAAATCACTACGCTATTCCATCATACCACTTTGTAAATGCATCTGCTTATATCTTTCTCATCATTTATTATCCATAGGGGACTCAGAACGTTTTTCCTAATCTGATTCAATCAAATACAGCATCTCTGTGTTAAATTCCATCTGCTGCCCACTCCATCAGATTGCCTATATCCTTCTGAAATTGGCCCTGCCTACCTTACAGTTCACAGTGCTTCCAGCTCGAGTGCAATCAGAAAACTTTAAAACTGCATCCTGTACAAAAATATCTGATATCTCAGGGAAAAAGTAGCTTCCCAAAACTGACATTAAGTAAAGACCACAGACAAAGTTCCCCACCCATTAACCATTCTCTATGTACTGCCACTAATACAATTTGCATCCCTGATGCTACTGCCCATTGTATTCTGTCTCACTTTGTTGACAAGTATCTTACCCAGCAGTGTGTGAAATGCCTGACTGGAAATTCACAGAAAACTCAATATATCCCTCATCATTCTTGCTTCGTTGAGTGACTCCAGTCAGGTAGTTTAACAAGCTTTTGAGAAAGATACGTTGTCTCCCACTAATTAACTCTCTTGAACTCCATGTGCCTATGACTTTTATTCTGACTTACTCCTTATCAGAGTTTCCCAAACTCTCATTTTCAGGTGAATACTTTGTTTTCTTTTATCATTTTTGAACAGGATGGTGATGCATCCAACTCCCCAGTACTCTGCCAACTACCCCCAATTGCAAGAAAGACTGAAAGTTGATTTCCATTCTCACTTCCCTCAATGTAAATGTATCCCATCAATTAATGAGACCTGTCAAGGTTAAGCAGAGAACACGTTTCCAAATGCATCCACCATATTAATGTTATATGTCTTGTGATACAGAGTCCTGTTCTTTTACCATCATCCGGTAGTACTTTCCCCATAATGAAACAACTGACAGAATGCTTTGACACACTCCATGGACTGACAATTAAATATCTTCAGAGATTGTGGATGGATTGCGGTTAATTTTCTACAACATCCTTCGATGTTTATGAGTATTGAGACGGGCATTATTCAAAATTGAGTGGAGATGAAGAATAGATGGCGACATGTTCCTTATTATCAGGTTCTTCAATGGAAAAAAACATGTGTAGTACATTTGAAAGGATATAACAGAAAAGCATTTTAGTGGCTCTGTGACTATCACGGTGGCCTTACTAACTCTATCAGACCACCAAGAACCCCGGTTTGATTTCAGCCGCCAGCGACTGTCCGTGTGGAGTTTGCACGTTCTCCTGTCTGTAAGCAGGTTTCTGCCAAAGGTTTCCGTTTTCTCCTTCCAGCCATTTCAAAAGCAATGCTAATGTTGCATTTGGGTCCAAATTGCCAAGTACAACTGCTTGTTAATTTGAAGAGATTCCTGAACAAGGACTCCTAAGCCCCTTTGTTGTTAAGATTTCTGAAAGCTTTCCCCATTTAGAAAATACTCTATGCCTGCATTGTTCCTACTAAAAATGTATAACCTCAAACTTTCCCACATTGTATTCCATCTGTCACTTCTTTGCTCACTGTCCAAGCTTGAACAGCTCCTTCTGCAATCTCCCCAACTCTTCAAATCTACCTATCCCTCCAGCTATGCTTATATCATCTGCCAACATAGCTGTAATGCCTGTTCTTGCTTCATCCAGATCATTAATGTATAATGTGAATAGTTGTGCTCACAACATAGACCCCTATGGAACTCCACTTGTCACCAGCGACCACCCTGAGAGAGACACGTTCACTTTGACAGTCCCCCTTCCACCAGTCTGCCAATTCTATATCCATGCAAATAGCTCGTCCATAACACATTGTGCTCTCATTTTATTCAGCAAGCTACTGTGCAACACCTTGGTAAAAGTCTTCTGGAAATCAAAATACATCTGGTCACTGATTCTCCATTGTCTAACATGCTCATAACTTTTTCAAAGAATTCTTCCAGATTTGTCAGGCAAGGTCTCTGATGAAGCCACGTTCATTCAACCATATTTTCCCAGTGTATTTCCAGGTACTTCACAATCTCATCCATAACAATGAGCTGTAAACTATTACAAATGACTGAGGACAGGCGAGCCAGCCAATAGTTTCCTATCTCCTCTCTCCTTTCTTAAACAGGGTATTGAATTAGCTATGTCACAGTGGTCTGAGACTCACCCTGACTCCAGTGATATCTGAAAGATTGCCATCACTGCCTCCACAATCTCCTCGGCTATCTCCTTCAGAACTATGCTTTGCATTGCGCCAGGTCCATCAGATGTATGTACCTTCAGACTTTCAGCTCACCAGCACCTTTTCCTTAGCGTTGGCCACAATACTCACCTCTGCCCCCGACTCTCTTCAAGTCATTTTATTGTGTCTTCCACTTTGAAAACTGATGCAAAGTATATATCCAGTTCCTTCCCCCAATTGTTTATTCCCCATGATTACATCTGTCATTGTTCAGTGATCCAATGTCAACCCTAGCCTATGTCTTGCCTTTTAGACATTAAAAAAACGTTTTACATCTTCTTTAATATTACAAGCTGGCTTACTCATATCTCTGCTGTGCCTCCTGAATTACTCCAAAACCACCATCATTGCTGCTCCACCGTCTTCCTGCTAGCCTTCCCTTCCAATCAACTCTGGCCAACTGCTCCCTCATGTCTTTGTCGATATATTTACTCGGTTGTCGCATAGGGTAAATTCTACCATACGAAGGACACTGTCTCTAATGAGTTCCTTCGCCTTCAGCCCCCGAATTCAATTCTGCCTCATTATACATCACCAATCCAAAAATGCCAGTTTTGATTTGAGCTCTTCCACAAGTTGCTTTCAGAAAACGTCATCGAGATTCCACGAATTATTTGTCTTTGAAATCTGTTAGCAACCTAATTTTCTCACTATATCTACATATTGGAGCCCATCATGATTATTGTCACGGTGACTTTCTGATATCCTTTTTCTATGTCTTAATTTATTTTCCTCCCCACATCCTAAGTACTGCCAGGAGGCCAATATACGGTTCCCATCATGGTATTTTTTTCCTTTGTGGTTCCTCAACACTAACCAAAGAGATTCTACGCCTTCTATGTCACTTCTTGCGAGAGATTTAATTTTATTTCTCACTGACGAGGCAACTCGACACCTCTGCCCATCAGCTGGTTCTTTCGATAGAATTTGAACCCTTGGATATTTAGTACCCAACCCTGACACCTTTGCAACAACCTCTCTGTGATATTATAACATCATGCCCGCCAATTTCAATCTACACCACAAACTCATATATCCTGTTTCATATGCTGCATGCATTTAGGTACACGTCGCTCAGTCTTGCTTTAACATCTCCCGTTCTCATTGTTGTCCCCGTCTCTGCAATGCCTCAAGTTACATTCCTGAACATTTCCATACACTCTGTCCAATTACATATTCTGGAAACTTCTGCTTCTGCTCAGCACTCCCCGTCATCCCCCATTCATTCTTTCCATAATTTTCCGTGCAACTGAACTCCCCCTCCCCTTGTTGTTCATGTTAAAGTCCTATCCACAGCCCTGGCTATGTACTTCACAAAAACTCTGAAAGCACCATGATTCAGGTGGAGGTAAGGACTGCGGATCCTGGAGATCAGAGTCAAAAAGTGCGATGCTGGAAAGGCACAGCCGTTCAGGCAACTTCAAAGGAGCAGGAGAATCGACGTATCAGGCATAAGCTATGATGAAGGGCTTATGCCCGAAACATGACTCAGATGGAGCCCATTCCAACAGAATAGCTCCATCCTTCCTCAAGTACTGGTGCCAATGTCTCATGAATCCCACCACATTCCTCCAATACTAATCTCTGAGCCACGTGTTTACCTCTTCAATCTTGTACACCCTGTGCCAACTTGTTCATTTATGTAGTTATGAAGAGGCTATTGCATTTTTATTTTGCTTTCTACTTTACCCCATAACTGCTTATTACCTCAACAGAACACCTTCCCTAATTCTATTTCTATCAGCTATTCACTCTATTCGAGGCTGAGACAGGCATTAGCACAGTATGTGCATTTCTAGATGTTGGTGGATTCCTGTCATTCCTCTACCATCAACATACCTCGTTTTTAAAAACCTTTATCACTGGAAATAAAATTGATTACTGTTAATAATCCTTGCCAGTCCTGAAAGAAAAGTTTCTACTGGTAATCAAACTTCACTAGTTTTTATTTGATATTTATTGACAATACTGTAACATTATGAGTAAATCTTAATTAGAATGTTTAAAGATATATCCTTCTCAAATCTTTTGCTTTCATTTCATCGTGACATAAATATCATTCATTCCTCCTCTTGACCGCAAGATCAAAAGCTGTATCGGTACCTCTCTTGTCTCAGAATACTCGACTTCTGAACAATTATGTCACATTCAAGTATTCAATTCCCAAATGTTAATATCAGTTAAACATTCGAAGTTTCACAGGAGCATCTTTTGAAATGTGGGCACCAATATTTGTGAAGGGAGTCACTTTTTTTTTAGTTCAAACAACATTATGGAAACCCAAAACAGATGCTGAGTTCATTGAAGTTCTGTAACCTGGAAGGAGAGTGTTTTCATGAGCAGGAGAATGGACCTTTGTGAAACTGAAGACGCGGAATAGAACGTAAACCGATGCCTTGCCTCAGGAATTTACTGATACACTTCTGAATTTCTCTCTTGAAAGGTCCATTTCTAAGTTTGATCAACCCTTCCTTGCCCAACCCCCAACAACACCAACAACAGCGACCAACCACCCTTTTGTAATGCCTGTATGACAATGCATACACCATCTCCTTCTCAGTCCTAACTAGAAAATGAGTCTGGATCAGGAGATTGGCACCATGTGGATTGAGAAACTCAGTGGAATGGATGAAATGAGATGACGCTTGGGCACTCCAGGTATCAGACAGGTGATGCTAGCGAAACAGCAACAACGGGATATCCAGGATTTTGAAACAAAGGTGAAAATAGTAGTCAAACCAATACAGAAACATTATAGGACAGTTAGACAACTTGTCTCAGTAACTTTGAAACCTCCTTACATCCTACACACAATTCAATAGCCTGCCCAGACATTTGGCATCAGCAATCCTGAGAATGTTGTATTTGGCTCCATTACCGGTGTCATTTAAATATATCTGGAATATCTGGGACCCAAGCAGAGATCCTTGTGCCATTGCCTACCGCTCGGAAAAAGGCCCATATATTCGCACTCTTTGTTTCCTGTTTGTCAATCAATTATTCATCCATGATTACTCCCTATCCCACGTGCTTAAACTTCTCCCACTAACAACAAATGAGGGAACTTACTAAATCCCATGCGAAAATCTAAACTAACCACATCCATTGGAACGCCATTCGATTTGGTTACATCATCAGAAACATTCTATAATTTTGTTAACATGATTTTCCTTTCACAAATCCAAGCTGACTTTGTCCAATCCAGTTAACACTTCCCAAATATTCTGAAGTCAAACTTTTATAATATCCTGAGCATTTTCCCCATCTTGATGTTTGACTGACTGGTCAGTAATGTCTGTGTTTTCCCCACCCCTCACTTTTTGTTAGATTGACTACTCTCTAATCTGTAGGAAACCTTGCAGATTCGATAGAAGTTTGGAAGATGACCACCAATGCATCTATTATTTTCAGGATCGCTTCCTTTCCTTTCCTGCTATGTCATTTAGATTACCAGGACCTGATGATTTGCCAGCCATGAACCTCAATAATATCCTCAGCACCATTTTCTTACTCATACTGGTTTCATCTTTTCAGTCTTATTACTAAACTTGGCTCGTGAATAATTCTGGGATGTTGTTTGCGCCCTCTTTCATGGAGACAAAACGAAATTCAACTTTCAATGTATCTGTCATTTATTTGTTCCCCATTGGAAATTCCATGCCGTTTCAGACCTTGGAGTGCAGTTTCATAGCTACTTGAAAATGGAGTCGCAGGTAGATAGAATAATGAAGGAGGCATTTGATATACTTTCCTTTATTGGTCAGAGTATTAAGTACAGGAGTTGGGAGGTCATGTTGCGGCTGTACAGGACATTGGTTTGATCACTGTTGGAATATTGCATACAATTCTGGTCTCTTTCCTGCGCGGAAGATATTGTGAAACTTGGAAGTATTCAGAAAAGATTTACAGAATGTTGCCAGGGTTGCAGGATTTGAACTATAGAGAGAAGTTGAATAGGCTAGGGCTGCTTTCCCTGGAGCTTTGGTGGCTGAAGGATGACCTGATAGAGGTTGATAAAATTATGAGGGGCATGGATAGGATAAATAGACAAAGTCTTTTCCCTGGGTGATAGAGTCCAGAACAAGAGGGCGTAGGTTTAGGGTGAGAGAGGAAAGATATAAAAGAGACCTAAAGGGCAACCTTTTGATGCAGAGAATGAGCTACCAGAGGAAGTGATGGAAGCTAGTACAATTGCAACATCTAAAAGGCATCTGGATGGTTATATGAATCGGGAGGGTGAGAAAGGATATGGGCTGGGTGCTGGCAGTTGGGACTAGATTGGGTTAGAATATCTGGTCGGAATGGACAAGTTGGACCGAAGGGTCTGTTTCCGTGCTGTACATCTCTGTCACTCTATGTCTCTAAAGCACTTACATTTAACACTACTAGTCTTTTTGTCTTCACATCATGATGAAGCTGTTATGATCAGTTTACATGTTCTCTGCAATTCACTCTCACAATCCAGTTCACACTTGCACTCAAAAACTGTCTGAATTTGCTGAATTCGATAATGCTTCCAATCCTCACGTTTGTCGATTCACAACTGTGTGGTACAGTGTCAACAATTCACTTGTTCCTCACAAAACCTGGAAGACACAGAAATTTATTTATGGGATGCAACTGCTGCTGACTGGGCCAGCATGTATTGCCAATCCCCAGTTGTCCTTGCGAAGGTGAGCTTGATCTCTCATCTTAAACCATTACATACCTTTTGTGCTGCTTAGCCAGTGATATCACCCCATCAATGGAGTTGAGTGGCTTGGAAAAAAACAAGTAGTGCTTTTCCCCTGTATCTGCTGTCCTATTAATCCTTGGTAATTCTCACTTTATTCCATCCAAATCTAATTTAAAAATCAAGCATTTGGTGCCAGAAATATTCACAGTGCCTCAGGTGTGAACGGGTTGGGACTTGATGCAGCTCAAATATTGCGTTTATCAGTATGCAATGTAATTGGTCAAGTCCAAATGTCAATATTTCAACTAACAAATTGATTTTTTTCTTCCGACTTTCAAGCTTTTATTATTTATCATATTTGAGCTATAGAGAGAAGCTGAATTGGCTGGGCATGTTTTCTCTGGAGCGACAGTGGCTGAGATGTGATCTCATAGCAGTTTCTACAATCATAACTGAGCACGGATAAGGTAAACAGACAAGGTCTTGTCCCGGGGTGGGCAAGTCCAGAACTAGTGGGCATAGGATTAGGGTGAGAGGGGAAAGAATTATAAGGGGCCTACGGAGCAACTTTTTCATACGAAGGTGATGTGTGCATAGACTGAGTTGGCAGAGGAAGTGGCAGAGGCTGGTATAATTACAACATTGAAGAGGTATTTGGATGGGGATATGAATAGGAATGGTTCAGAGAGATATGGGCCAAATGTTGGCCAATGGTTCTAGATTAGAATAGGATTTCTGGTCACCATGGATGAGATGGACGGTAGGGTCTGTTTCCATACTGTATGTTTCTATAATTCTATGACTCCATAACGCATGTCTCCATAGGCCTTCTCTGTTCCCTTTTTGATATTGTTCAGGAAGCCCACGGTTCTCTTTCTAATTTTCATTCCAGGCTGGGTGAATGCATGCATCTGTGCTATGCATAACCAGGGTTCTTTTTGGACACTAAGCAATTGGTATGCATTGGGGTTGGAGTGGGAGCAGAGAGGCGTAGGTATACTGGAAACTCAGAAACTTCAAAGAATGAGTGCAATTATTATCTAATTCATAAATAAATGAACTTTACCGAAAATTCAAGTTCAGAAATGCTTCCAGTGAAGTGGCATAACTGTTGTACAAAGAGAGCGATAGACTGGGTGTGTAATCCATAGACGAGTCAAGCAATAACCTTTCACCAAGTACCATTACTGTTCCACTGGCAAGACAGAGACATTGGGTGTGATGGCACCGAGGCATAGATTGGGAAGAAAGTTGTCCTGGAAATCCTCAACATTCCAGATGCCATGGTTCAATTGACTCAGAGAATCAGCTCGTCCATGTTGAAAAAAGTTCAAAAAGATCACTTGCGAGTGCCTGTCGGTATGATCATGTTGAGAAGTCAAATTATCCTTTTCCTTCCCACCCCCGGTACCACCCCCCAAGCCCCCCCCCCCCCCCACCACCACCACCACCCCCCCACCCCCACTCCCCACCCCACCCCCGGCCCCTCCAATCCCTATTGTCCATAATGATGTCTGAAAATAAAAAAGACTGTGCTATTGTGAACTATATATTGACCGCATATTATGGTGAGACTATTTCGGGATTGCCTTGAGAGATTTCAATTGGTTTATTGAATGAATTATGTTATTTAATTGGAAGCAGTTCAGACAATTTTCACTAAAATGACCCAGGTGAGGAGTCTTCTGAGTAAAAACTAAACAGGTTTGGGGAATAATCACTGGAATTACAGCTGGATGCAAAGCTATCACATTGAAACACAACCTAACAGATACACTAGGGACAATAGACATATCCTTTGTCCCTGTCTTAAACAACAGTATCACATGTGCAATCTGCCAATTCTGTGCTGAGACAGGCCTAGGAAATATCTGTAGACGGCTCAGTGATTTGCTGTCTCATCTCTCTCATCATTGATGCGTCAAAATAAAGAGGCAATAATTTAAGACTGAGATGAAGGGAAAGTTCTCTTTCAGAGGGTGGAGAGACTTTGGAACTCTTTAACTCCAATAGTTGTACGGGCAGAATCATTGTGTAAATTCAGTGCTAAGGTGAGGCGATTCTTGATCAGTGGAGGAATCAAGGATTCTAGGGACAATTCAAAAAAGTGGATGTGAGGAAGTTTGGATCACGCATAATCCTACTGATACCATAACATTATCAATGTGGTTATTCTTATTTATGTTCATGTGAAGTAAAAGATCAAGAAGAGGAAGACAAAATGGCTGACAGCTTTCCAGGCAGAGAAGTCACGAGACTCAGATGGCTTTCATCCGAAATTACTGAGAGCGGTAAAGAAGCAAAAGAAGCAAGGCATTGGCAGAACTTTTCCAGCCGTTCGAAACACAGGATTGGAAGGATTTCAAATGTGAACTTGTTGTTTCAGAAAATGGCAACGGACAACCCAGAAAACTACAAATCTGTCAGCTTAACGTCAATAATGGGGAAACTGGTAGGTGTTATAATGCAGGACGCAATAAACACTTCCTGAGAGAAAAACAAATTAATCTTATGCAGTCAAAGTGACTTTGCAAGGGGCAGGTCGTGTCTGGGAAGTGTAACGGAGTTATTTGACGAAGTAACACAGGCAGGAGCTGAGGGTAATGCGGATGTGTACATACTGGGATTTTCAGAAAGAATTCATGTAGAATTACAATGCACCTTACATTGCAAGGTGGTTAGAAAATTAGATATATTTGTGTTTGTTGGGCAGCATGAATTGGAGGTTCGAGAAAAGGTGGGAGAGAGACCTCAGGGTCCACGAACATAACTCTCTAAAGGCAGCCAGGCTAGTTGAAACAGTATGTAATAAGGTTATAGGATCCTTGGGTTTATAAATAGAAGCACAGAATATAAAAGTAAGGTGGTAATGCTGCACCTCTACAAATCATCCGTCAGACCACATTCGTGTTCAGTTCTAGACATATTATTAAAGAAAGCCGGCTGAAGCCCTTGGAGACAGAACAAAGGAGATTCATTAAAAAGATACCAGTAATAGGGATGTTAGATTCCGGGAATGTTCAGACAGTTCGGGCTTCATGTCACAAGAGCAGAGAAGATGAACGAGTGATCTTATTGAGATGTTCAAACTTCGAAATAATTTGACAGGATCAAGAAGGGCATTGTTTCATTAGTATGTAAAAAAAAAACTGGGGGTTCACAATATCAATGCTGTCAGCAAGACTACTGAGAGTGAGGTGAGGAGGCATTTCTTTCGTCCGAACTTTTTAGGTTTGCATTGCGTTGCCTGGGAGAATGTTGGAATATAGAACATAGAACGGTACAGGAACAGGCCCTTCGGCCCACTATGTCTGCACCAACCACAATGCCACACTAAAATACTCACAGCTGCTTCACGTCATCTGTATCCCTTACTCCCCCTCTGTTCATGTGTCTATATTGGTACCCCTTAAACAATGGCAAAGTATCTGCTTCTCCTGCCGCCTCTGGCAATGCACTCCATGCACTTACCACTCTCTGTGTGAAAAAGTATCCTTGCACATCTCATATAAACTTTCTCCATCTCACTTTAAATATGTCCACCGTCAGGAAAAAAGACTCTGATTATTCCTCTGTCCATTTGTCTCATTATTTTGTATACTTCAATCAGGTCACTCCTCGGTATCTCACACTCTAGCAGGAACAATCCAAGTGTGGCCAATCTCTCCCTATAGTTAATTGAGGCAACATCCTCATCAATTCTTTTGAATCATTTCCACAGCTTTCATATTCTTCCAGAATATCTGATGACCAGAATTGCACACAATTTTACAAACGTTCCTGATCTAAAGTCTTACAAAGTTGTAACATGACTGACTAAATTTTATTTTCAACGCTGAATTGATAAAGGCGAGCATGTCATTGCCTTCTTTACCACGTAATCTGCTTATTTTGCTCCTTTCAGGGAGCTGTAGACTTGCTCCTCCCGAACCTGTCATTCACTGTACAACTGTCCTCATGCATTTGACCTCCCAAAACGCAACATCTCACTATTGTCCGGATTACATTTCATCCACCATTTCTCTGTCCAACTTTCCAAATGATTTATCTCACGTTGTATCCTTTCACAATCCTCCTCACTATGCACAACTCTACCAATTATCATATTATTTGCAAACATGCACATTCATAGAGTCAGCATGGAGACAGGCCTTTTGACCCAACCTTCTCCATACCGACCAAAATGTCCATCATTGCTCACCCCAATCCCCTGCACTTAACCCATATCCTTCTAAATCTTTTCTATCCATGTATTTGTCCAAATAAGTTTTAAATATCATTAATGTAACCACCTCAACCACTTCCGCTCGCTGTTCATTCCACATGTATACCACCCTTTGTATCAAAAAGCTGTCCCTCAGGTCCCCTTTTACTCTTTCCACTCTAACCTTAAACTGATGCCCTCTCGATCTTGATTTCGCCAACTCTGAGACGATAATTGAGCACATTCACTCTCTCCATGCCACCCCGTGAACCTAAACACTTTTACAAGATCCTCACTTGGTCTCATTCAATATAAAGAAAAATGTCCGGGTTTTCCCACCCTTTCCCGACAATTCAGACACTTGAGTCCTGACAATATCCCTGTAAATTTTGTCTGTACTCTTTCCAGTTTAATCACATTCTTCCTATAGCAAGGTGACCAAAACTGAACACAAAACTCCAAGTGCAGACTTACCAACATCCTATACTACCACAACATAACTTCCCAACTTCTATCCTCAATGAAGGTAATGAAGCCCAATGGCCAAAATGCCTTCTTCACTGCTCTGTCCACCCGTGACTCCACTTTCAGAGAACCATGCACCTGAACTCCAAGGTCCCTCTGTTCCACTATACTCCTTATGGCCCAATCAATCACCATGAAATTCCTGTCTTGATCTGACATTCCAAAATGACACTTACCTATATTTAATTCCATTTGCCATTTTTCGGCCCACTTCCCCAGCAGATTGAGATCCTGCTGCAATTTCTGAAAGCCTTCCTCATTATCCACGATACCTCATATCTTAATGTCATCTGTAAAACTATTAGCCATGCCTTGTATATTCTCATTCAAATCATTTGTACAGATAACAAACATCAAGAGGACCAAGACCAAACCCTAAAGCCGTCCACCAGTCCAACAAGCCTTATTCCATGGTTACATTTTGCTTCCTCCCATCAAGCCAATTCTGTATCCAATTTGCCAGGCTCCCCCTGGATTCAATGCTATCTAACCTTCCAGAGCATCCTATGATATGGAGCTATATCAAAGGCAGCACAGTGACTCAATGGTTAGCATTGCTGCCTCACGGTGCCAGGGGCCCAGGTTCGATTTCCCACCTCAGGTGACAGTCTGTGTGGAGTTTGCACATTCTCCCTGTGTCTGTATGGGTTTGCTCCGGTTTCCTCCCACAATCCAAAGATGTGCAGGTTGGGTGGGTTGGTTATGCTAAATTGCCCATAGCGTTTGGTGCCTTAGGTAGGAATAAATATAAAGTCGGACAATGCGTCTGGGTGGGTTACTCTGTGGAGGATCTGTATGGATATTTTGAGCCGAATGACCTGTTTCCATACTGTAGGGAATCGCAACAAATCTTTAAAAAAAGGCCTCACTGAAATTCATATGGAGTATGTCCACTGTATGGCAATGTCGCCTTCCCTGGTCACTCCATCAAAATTCATCCAAATCACTTATATATTTGACAAACAACAATGTGTCTATCCCTCGAGATCGAGGATGATGGTCTTCGTTCCATTGATTTATACATGGGCACTCAGGTGGCTGAAGAGTCCAATCTTCGCTTTGAAAGTTCTTCCGCATTCTGGACAGCAGTTACATATCGGGCTTTGATTGTAGCTGACTCCGTTTCCGTTTTCTTCTCCTTTCTTCTTGTTCTGCCCATATGTTGGCTTCGAAAGTTGCTGTTCCTTCTCGGATGATGGTTTGCCAAAATTTCCTGTCCTTGGCATTTCTCTCGAGTTGTTGATGTCAATGTTACGGTTCTTCATGTTGGCATTTTAAAAGTCTTTGAATCTCTTCTGCTGTCTGCCTCCTTTACATTTGCCTCCTTTAAGCTGGGACAAATAAGAGGGGTCCCAGCACTGATCCTCGTGGGAGACCAACAGTCTGAAAACACCACTCCACGACTACACTCTGTTTTCTATGACCAGGCTAAATTCGTATCCAACTTACCAATTCGCCATGGATCCAATAGGATTTATTCACCAGGAGCAACCCATCATGATGGACCTTGCCAAGTGCATTAGTAAGATCAAGGCAGATAATATCCACTGTTCTACCATCATCAATCATCTTCGTAATTTCCTCAAAAAAAACAAACAAAATTGTGAGAGCAGACCATAACAGGAGATTTGTGTTTGTGGAGATCATACAACATCAAACAACACAGCGCAGTGCAGGGATTTCAGCCCTTGATTTGGTGCTGATCTGTGAAACCGATCTGAAGCCAATCGAGCCTACACTATTCCAATTTCATCCGTATATTTATCCAATAACCATTTATATGCCTTAAAGTTGGTGATTCTTATATTGTTGCATGCAGGGCATTTTGCGCCCTTAAGAATCGTTGAGTAAAGAACCTACCACTGACATCTATCCTATATCTATCACCCCTCAGTTAAAAGCTATGTCTCCTCCCATGCTAGCCATCACCATCCAAGGGAAAGGGGTTTCACTCTCCACCCTATCTAATTCTCTGATCATCTTGTACTTCTCGATTAAGTCACGTCTCTCTCATGAAAACAACCTCAAGTCCCTCAGCCTTTCCTCATTATACCTTGCCTCCATACCAGGCAACATCCTGGTAAATGTCCTCTGCACTCTTTCCAATGCTTCCACATCATTCCTTTTAATGCAGCGACCAGAAATGTATGCAATACTACAAGTGCGGCCACCTCAAAGATTTTGTCTACAGCTGCAGCATGATCTCATGTCTCCAAAACTCAATCCCTCTACCAAAACAAGCTAATACACCGTAGCCTTCTTAACAACCCTATCAATCTGTGTCGCAACTTTCAGCAATCTATGCACATGGACACCAATGTCGCTCTGCTCATCCAAACAAGAATATTACCATGAGCCCAATATTGTTCCCTCCTGTTACTCCTGCCAAACTGATTTGCCTCACGCTTTTCCACATTAAATTACACTTGTCACTTCTCAGCCCAGCTCTGCAACTTATCTATGTCCATTTGTAACCTGCAACATCCTTGAGCACTATCCACAACTCTAACAACTTCAGCGTCATCGCAAATTTACAAACCCATTCTTCTACACCTTCGTCGAGGTCATTTATAATAATGACAAATAGCACTCGCCCAAAAACAAATCCTTGCAGAACCCCAGGATGAGCATTTCCCTCTGTCTTCTTTCAGCTCACCAACTTCTGATCCAAAATCGCTAAATCATCCTCAATCCCATTTCTCTGTATTTTCTGCAATAGCCTACTGTGGGGAACTTTATCAAACTGAAATCCATATGAACCTCTGCAACCACTTTACCCTCATCCACCTGTTTGGCCACCTTCTCAAAGAACTCAACAGGGTTTATGAGGCACGACCAACCCTTCACACAACCATGTCAACTATCCCAAATAAATTTATTCCTTTCTTTATGATTATTAATGCCAACTCTTGTAACTCTTTCCAATTTATTATCCGCAACAGAAATAACGCTCACAGGTCTATCATTTCCAGGGTTGTCTCTAGTCCCCTTCTTGATCATGAGACAGCATTTGCTATTCGCCAGTCTCCTGGCACTATTCCTGAAGACAATGATGACCCAAAACTCAATGCCAAAGGCTCTGCAATCTCCTCCCTAGATTCCTTGAGAATCCTGGGAAAAATTCTATCTGGCCTGAGGACTTGTCTATTTTCACACCTTCTAGAATTGCTAATTCCTTATGAACCCCAATCCCTTCCAGTCTAAAAACCTGTATCCCTGTATTCTCCTCGACAGCATTGTCATTTTCCTGTGTTAGTACAGACAAAAAATATTCATTCAGCACGTCTCTGATCTTTTCAGACTCGATGCACATCTTCCCACTACTGCCCTTGATACGCCCTAATCCTGCTCTGGTCATTCCTTTATTCCTGACATACATCTAGAAATCTTTAAAATTTTCCATGATCCTACCTGCCAAAGACTTCACATGCCCCCTCCTGGGATGGGCGGGGGGATATTCACAGGACATTACTGTTGCACACACAATAAATATCTGGAAACTGAACAAGACCAAAAGATATAAATTTGATTATGAAAGCTCATCAAAGTCTAAGCATTCAGCAGCGAGTCGAAAGTGAGGACTGCTGGAGATTAGAGTCGAGGGTGTGGTGCTGGAAAAGCACAGCAACTCAGGAAGCATCTGAGGAGCAGGAGAGTCAACGTTTCAGGAAAAATCCTTTGATCAGGAATGCTTCATCCTGACAAAGGGCTTTTGCCCGAAACGTCGACTCTCCTGCAACTCGGATGCTATCCAACGTGCTTTACTTCGCAACCAACACACTTTCGACTCTGCAACGAGGAACACATCAATTTTCTCACATGTGTTTTATCCATCAGTGTCAACTCAGGAGTCTGACTGGATGCAGCAAGAGTGCATCACCTAAAGCACACAGAATGATTGCAGCATTCAGGACAAAGCAGCCCACTTGGTTCGCACCCATTAACCAATTTAATTGGACAATTGTGTCATCGACTGGCATGTAGTGGGAGCATTGCCAACTAAATGCAAAATCACTCATCATGGGTCCTTAATCAACAACTTACTAACAGATCGCCCATAAATCTATTTGAAATGATTGAACACAGTGCATTCACTTGGACAATCGCTGGCAACAAACAGTAAATACTTTTCCTCATCATGTGGGTATTTTCACACTTCAACTGATTTTTTCAGATCCTTGTGATATCTGGCCAAAGCTTCCTATGTTTGTGGATGACACATAGAAGACTTTTTATTAAACCGAAAATGGCACTTATGCCATGTAACACTTTTGACATGAATTAGAGGCCCTGATCAGATTGCAGTTCAATTTCTGGTCCATAACGAGTTAAAAATAGACCAAGACATATTTCAATCTTTTGCCTTAGCTTTGATTATCCTGAAAAGGAATAGTTTCTGGATATTGGATTGTCACATATACACCTGGAAGGATAACCAGGTGACCTGATTTCATTTTCGGTAATGGTCTTGTACAATCTACAGACAATCTTCTGAATGGATCTTGAAAAACTCATTTGAGTCTGAAAGGAAATAGCAGGAAGGTGGAATCCAAAATACAGAATAGGACATACATTCCTGATGAACAGCTTATGCTCAAAATGTCGATTTTCCTGCTCCTCAGATACTGCCTGACCGACTATGATTTTCCAGCACCACACCCATCGACTGAGTATGAAAAGTGCTGGTCCAAAGTTTTAATTTCACCATAAATCGAAATCCTAATCTCGATTGGCCAATATCCGTATTTCCTGGTTGCCCTGGCATTTCAGTTAAATCCAAATGTCATGCCAGTTACCTTAACCGTTTCTGCCTTCCCAGCTCTGACAGCCATGCTTCCTCCAGTTCACCAACTAATTTTATTCGGCTGGGTTCTGAAAGTTGACCGATGAGTATCAGGCACAAGACTGCCACCTGCAGGAAACACTTTGTAGTTTCCAGTGCCATTTCCTCAGCACAGTTCACAAGGTGTCCTTTACCTTTGTTGTCATTTACTAATTTCACAACCAAATCCTCATTGTTTCCTTTCAGAATTCTTCATCGACAAGAGCATCCAAATGTACTGGAAATCAAGGCCTGCTATTCCTAGAGTGCAGCAATTCCTTGGCTTTAAAATAGTCTTTCGTCCCATTTCCAACCAAAAACAGCTGTGCAAAATTATAAAATGATGCAATAATTGCTGAAGACATTCAGGAAAACCTGACACAGTATCTGAACCAGTTCTTCCACGTAACCCTGCATTTGTCTAAACATGTTGTATGTACCCGGGAAGGGCCTGAGCAAATGAAGAGAACACATTGCACACTGTAGCAACAACCGAAATGTCACACAGGAGTAAATAAATGGATGGGATTAGGAGAAAGTGAGACTAATACACGAGGCAAGAGGTGTGTTGTTCAGCCCAGAACTGATGGTATGCCCAGACATGGACTTTACAACATTAAACATTATATCGGACCAATACCTGTGGGCATTGGTGAAAGGGTAACACCACTCAGTTCATTACCTGTAGTAGTGACCCGAGTGGCGGAGGGAGCCACAAGTGTTAAATAAGTATTAAGCAGTACCAGTGAGATGTTGAAATATATGCACAGAGACAGCTATCCCATCACCAAGACACTATTCATTTATATAAGGACTGCATATCCTATCTGACCAGTCAGCTCAGAGAAAGTCCCTAGAATAAGAATTCCCTCAATCTCCTGTTTTTACCTGTCATCCAGGACTCCCTGTTTGACCCAGGTTAACAACATCAATCAAAGATCTCATAGTCAATGAGATCCACATGGCCCCCATTCCAATCACTACAGAGGTTTGGCTCAGAAAAGATAAATAATACAGGATAAGGTGCTAGATTGGAACAGTACCGAAACTAGGGTCTCCTATAAACTTATCACGAGCTGTTTCCACACAAAAACCCGTTATCTCTGTTTCACTAATTCTGACTAAAAGACCCAATCTCTTGTGATGACCCAAATGGGAAAATGCATTAATTCACAAGCCCACTAATCCCGGGTATTCACACAAGTTAAAGTCTGATTCAAAGTCAACCAAGTCCCCACTTTACCTGTCTGGTGGAGTCAGGCTAACAGAACACACTGACCGGTTTCTGTAGAACATAGAAAATTCCAGTGCATCGACCTGTGAAACCAATCTGAAGCCCGTCTAACCTACACTATTCTATTATCACCCATATGTTTATCCAATGACCATTTAAATGCCCTTAACGTCGGCGTGTCCACTACTGTTGCAAACAGGACTTTCCATGCCCTTTCTACTCTCCGAGTAAACAGCCTATCTCTGACATCTGTCCTTTATCTATCACCCCTCAATTTAAAGTTATGTCCGGTCGTGCTAGCCAGCAACATCTGAGGAAAAAGACTCTCACTGTCCACCCTACCTAATCCTCTGATCATATTATATGTCTCTTTTAAGTCACCTCTCACATTTTTCTCTCTAACGAAAACAGCCTCACGTTCCTCAGTCATTCCTCATGAGACATTCCCTCCATACCAGGCAAGATCCTGGTATATCTCCTCTGAAACCATTCCAACACTTCCACATCCTTTCTATAATGTAGCCACACCAGAGTTTTGTACAGCTGGAACATAACTTCTTGGCTCCGAAACTCAATCCCTCTACTGATAAAAGCTAAAACACCATATGCCTTCTTAACAACCCTATCAATCTGGGTGAAAGTAAGGACTGGAGTTCAGAGTCAAAACATTTGGTGCTGTGGCGAATTTCAGCGATCTATCCACATGGACACCGATATATATCTACTCATCCATGCTACCAAAGATCTTACCATTAGCCCAGTACTCTGTATTTCTGTTAGTCCTTCCAAACTGAATCACCTCAAACTTGCCATATTAAACCCATTTTCTACCTCTCAGCCCAGCTCTGCAGCTTATCTATGTCCCTCACTCACCAGTCTGCCATGTGGCACTGTATCAAATGCTTTCTGAACATTCAAGTTGAGAGGTGAAAGATTTAAGGAGGATAAACGCGGGAAGTACTTCACACAGAGGGTGGTAGGTGCCTAGAATGCGTTGCCAGCAGAGGTAGTAGAGGCAGGCACAGTAGATTCATTTAAGATGCGTTTGGACAGATGAATGAATAGGTGGGGAGCAGAGGGACACATGCTTAGGAATTGGTTTAGACGCTGGATTTGTATCGGCTCAGGCCTGGGGGGCCGAAAGGCCTGTTCCTGGGCTGCAAATTTTCTGTTTTGTTTGTCGAAATGTGCAACATTCTCAGCAGTGCCCTCAGACAATATCTGTGTCACCTCATGAAAGAACGCAATCAACTTTGTCAGGCATGACTTTCCTTGAGAAAGCCATGTTGACTGCCTTATGTTACCTTACATCTCTCAAAACGTACATTTTCCCAATAATTTCTTCAAAGCATCGGGTTTGTCGATCCCGGGTTATCTTTGCCTTTTACTTGAACAATGGAGTCACATTTGTAATCTTCCAGTCACCTCGGACTGATCCTGTGTTGAAAGAGGACTGGATAATTTCTGCCAAACACGCAGTGCGCACATTGACTTTGACTCAGAACCTTACTGCCCTTGACAGTGCTAGAAGCGGAGGCAATGCAAAATGTCAGTGCGAACCGGGATACAACATCATAGCCAAAAAGTGTGGTGCTAGAAAAGCACAAACGGTCAAGCAGCACCGGAGGAGCTGGAGTCCTGCTCTTCATTCCTGATGCAAAGGTTATGCTCGAAACAATGACTCCCTTGCTCATCAGATGCTGCCAGGCCAGCAGTGCTTTGGGCCACACGTTTTGGCTCTAATCTCCACTATCTGCTGTCCTCACTTTCTCTCAGTACAATATCATAACCTTGATTAATAGGAGCATACAATTGAATAGGAAGGGCGAATATACTGAATTTGTCTGAGACGTTAGTTTGGTTTCAGATGGAGCACATAGTGAAGGTCTGGAATATTTTCTCTGAGATTAAGGTGGAGACAGTTTTTAGTGAGGCATTCAAGTGGCAACAATTAGTTTAAAGACAACAATCTGCATTGCTACCGACAGTAGGCCGGAGAATACGAAGTGAAATGCCGTTAGGGAGAGCCAGTACAGCCAATAAGAGCTGATAGATGGATTTCTGTGCTGTAAGTATTCTGTAATTGAGTCTTAATTTAAAACAGTCTTGAACCTTAACAATGATCACTGTTAATGCCATCAGTTTAGGAAGAGGAACAGATCCCATTGAAATGATGACATATGGAACAAACCAAACGACTGAGAACAATCCAGCAAGACGCTAACCAAATTAGTTCAGTTATATTATTTGTCAGTGCAGCTTACTCTTTACCTTGGGGGAAAACTGCAAATTGGTAAGAATATTTTAGGCCAGGCAGGACCTTTACGCTGACTTAAACAGTATCAATGCTTCAAGAATATTCATGAATTGAATGGAACAGTTGGCAATTTCAACAAAGAAATAAACTTCTTCGAGCAGGTTACTGTTGGAAGGTGTCACTAAAACAAATGCAAAGAAGAGACCAGTCAGACTTGGTTGATTATAGATCTTGTATATTTTATGTCAGGTGCGAAAAGTGATGATTTTGGTATCAAAAATTGCCACTGTATACGATTTTGAATAATGGGATGAAGTCTGCTTTTGCTACAACATTGTGACGACTGACATAGGGAATAGATAGTTTCGTACTCTGTCCATTCCAGTCTGTGATTCCATGGAGCAAAGTCTAATGGATGCAGTTGCATTTAATTTCTACATGCTTCTCATCAAACTGATCAGAGCTGTTATAACACATCTCTGGAATAGGTAGCACTTGAACACAGGCCTCCTGGCTTAGCGATACGAACACTGCGATTGCAATCAAAGACCTTTCTATATTAAATCTACTGACTTACTTCCTTATTTTAAAAATGATTGCCAGAGGACGATGAACAAAATTCTTCAACTCATTTCGGAACTTTCCCTGTGAAACTCCATAAATGAAGGTGTTTGTACAAGTACTCAAATTCCTAAGCATATACCCACATTGTTCAGAAATGGTGTAAGGGTCATTGTAATTTTTTTCTAAAAATTGTGTGTCTGTAAACTGCACAGATATAAAAAACATAAATATAACCATCCATAACAGTAAGAAAGTGCCAGATACGGCGAGAAGTAAAATGATGGACTTCCTTCTGTTTTCCAACTCAGGGTCAGTATGATCACGAGTATCCCGCTTTCCTTGGAGTTTACTCCTCAATTTATTGGTTACTGCAATGTGTCTGATGGTCAGAATGTTGAGCAGCCCGATTAAAACAAATGGTGCGAATGGGGTTAAAACTGTGTCAACCCATAAAATAGCTGCCCATTGTGGTAAGACATAAAAGTCTGCTTTTACAGAGCAGAACCATGGGACATTTTCAATTATTTCCACAGGCTCAAATATAAAATAGAATGGAGAATTTTGCAGAACGCATAAAACACATACCACTGCTATCACCAACGTGGCATTCTTCTCAGTGCAATATTTGGGTTGCCACTTTCGATAACAAATGCTAACAAATCGATCAAAGGTGAAAGTCACAGTTAGCCAAACAGAACAATCAATAGAGATAAAAAGAAATACCACATTGAGGCTACAAAGAGGGGTATAGTTCAGAAAAGTATCTGGGAAATAAGCATCTTCAATCTCAAACAGAATTACTTCAAATATCAGAACCATTAGATCTGCTACTGCCATGGCCACCAGGTAACGGGTGATGCATTTTGATAGACCACACTTTCCTCTGGAGAGTATAGCGATTGTCAGAAAATTAGCTGCAAAATGAACACAAATAAATGATCATAAAATACTCTTCAATTTAAGAGGATTTCGTGTAATTTTTAATTTTTGTCCTTCATTGGCAAAACACTCTGTTTCCACAGCCTATAGGGTGAGCACAGCATTTACAGTTCTTGCGGATTGAAATCATTGGACTTTCTGAATAACTTTAAGATGATAGGTACAGCCATTGCCATCTTTGTAAAATACTATTACCTGGACAGGGAGCACTGTGATTAGTTCAACACTCCACTCCATGACAGGATCACTTTGAGAGACGATGATGGAACAGCACAAAATAACCCAGAGGAACACAACTTTCCTGCTAGCTTCATGTTGAGCAAAAAGTGATCAGATGGATTTTGGAAATTAAATATTTAACAATAAACTTCAACTCAAGCTGTAGTCTGTGAACGTGACTTGGCGTACTGCTGAATAAGAAGGGCCCTCTGGACAGCTTCTCAGCGGATTGGCTTGATACTAATTCTTCCCAAGTGATAAATTTGCAATAGGGGAATGTGGATCTCTCAGAAAGGTTTGAGATACTGTTGTATGGAAAATGCAAAAACCATCAGACATGACTCCTAATGTCCTTATTCATGAACTAGTGAAATAGCAGCTTCATCTCGTGAGCTGGTGTGTTAAAGCTCCTTTCATTGTTGTTTCCATTGAATGCATCTGCACACCCACAGTTTCTCTCTGTTTGATATTCTCATCTGCGTTGCTGGGTTGGCAGCCAGTGTGGGATGTGGGAATGAAAACAAGGAGAGGGTGGCTCTGATGCACCGGCAGGGTGTCAGGGTCTTTACCAGAGTGCAGAATCTCACCAATTTCTCCCAGTGTTACAACATTAACATGGGATTTCCCTTTCCCTTCCCCCAAGAAGCTGGATGTCACTTAGAGAACTTTTCCACTTGTCTATAGGCAACTTCATTCAGGACTGGACTTTGAAGAGACTACGTCCTCTCGATTAACAAAATTGACAGTTGGAAACTGGATCATATTCTTTGATTCTAATTATTACTGCGTACAAATCAAACACTTTAAAATAAGCAACAGTATCCTGATCCCAACACCAGTAACAACTACATTGAAAGTTCTGCTACAAACGAAAAGTGCCTTACCAGGAACGCCAATCAATGCAAGCACAGGATAGTAAATGTACTTGATTTGTTGGATCAGTGGTTCTCCCATCGTCACAGTAAAGAGGAATCCTATGTTGGCATTATGGAAATATACAAGTTCATCTGCTCACGTATTTATAACTGGTGGTACTTACAAGTGATGATTCACCATTGCACAATGACTGGCATCATTTTCACTCCATTGAACAAATAGTCTTGAGGAAAGCCACAGGAAACTGCTGCACTCACCTTTAGTTAATAATGCTTTCTCGTGACAAAAATCAAATGGTTATCATTTATGACAAACACATGATTTCGACCATTCCATTCCTACCTCCAATAATGATTGAGAATTCTGTATACCCGGCCTTGGTGAGACCACATCTGCATTATGGTGTGCAGTTTTGGTCTCCATATCTGAGGAAGGATGATCTTGTCAGAGAGAGAGAGAGAGCGCAGGTTTAACGGACTGAATCCTGGTATGGCAGGACTCACGTCAGTAAAGAGAGATTGGAAGTGTTCAGACTATATTTACTGGAATTTAGAAGAATGAGTAGGAATCTCAAGGAACCCAATAAAATTTCACCATGATGCTCCCGATGACCAGGAAACCAGCACTAGCGGTCAGAGGCTTGCAAGATTCTGGGGTAAGGCATATAATCTGAGATGAGGACAAATGTCTTCACCCAGAGAGTGGGGAGCCTGTGGAATTCTCTGCCACAGAAAGCATTTGGGGCCAAAACGTTGAATGTATCCAAGGAGTTTTACTTCTTTAGCCTACGGTGGAAAGAGCTGGGGGAGAGTGATGGAATTGGGAGTGAGTTGAAGCCGCTGCCATGACAATATTGAACCATAGGTAAACATAGGAAATGGTTGCAGGAGGTAGTCCGTTCAGCCCTTCGAGTCTGCATCATCATTTAATGTAATCGTGGATGACCATTCAATTTCAATATCCCATTCCTACTTTCTCTCCATACTACTTTATCACTTTAGCCACAAGGACCACG
Source organism: Hemiscyllium ocellatum (assembly GCF_020745735.1). Taxonomy (NCBI): domain Eukaryota; kingdom Metazoa; phylum Chordata; class Chondrichthyes; order Orectolobiformes; family Hemiscylliidae; genus Hemiscyllium; species Hemiscyllium ocellatum. The sequence goes on along the minus strand of NC_083435.1, from coordinate 46,184,627 downwards.
TCCAGCAACCTCTTGAATATATCTAACTGGCCCCTACAGCTTCCTGTGGGAGAGAATTCCACAGGGTCACAGCTCACTGAATGAAGACATCTTCCTTCATCTCAGCTCTGAATGGGTTATCCCTTATTCGTAGAATATGACCCCCAGTTCTGACTTTCCTGGTTTTGGGAATATTCTTCCTGCATCTAGCATGCCCAATCCCAGCAGGAGTTTATATGTTTCTATGAGATTCCTTCCTCCCGTCCTTCTAAATTCCAATGAGGACAAGCCCAGTCAACCCATTCTTTCGTCATACGTCAGTCCTGCCAGCCTGTACCGACACTCTCATTCGTTTGGCCGAACTGGTCCTCACCTTTAACAATTTCTCCTTCGAATCCTCCCACTTCCTCCAGACAAAAGGGGTAGCCATGGGCACACGTATGGGCCCCAGCTATGCCTGTCTCTTTGTTGGCTATGTAGAACAGTTCATCTTCCGTAATTACACCAGCATTACTCTCCACCTCTTCCTCCGCTACATTGATGACTGCATTGGCGCCACCTCGTGCTCCCGCAAGGAGGTTGACCAATTCATCAACTTCACCAACACAACCCACCCTGACCTTAAATTTTCCTGGACCATCTCTGACACCTTCCTCCCCTTCCTGGACCTCTCCATCTCCATTAATGACGACCGACTTGACACTGACATTTTTTACAAACCCATTGACTCCCACAGCTACCGGGATTACACCTCTTCCCACCCTACCTCTTGCAAAAATGCCATTCCGTATTCCCAATTCCTCCGCCTCCTCCGTACCTGCTCCCTGGCGCCCCAGTTCCACCACAGAACACACCAGATGGCTTCCTTCTTTCGAGATCGCAATTTCCCTTCCCATGTGGTTAAAGATGCCCTCCAATGCATCTCGTCCACATCCCGCACCTCCGCCCTCAGACCCCACCCCTCTAACCGTAACAAGAACAGAACACCCCTGGTGCTCAATTTCCACCCTACCAATCTTTGCATAAACCAAACCATCCGCCGAAATTTCCGCCACCTCCAAAAAGACCACCTGGTCCGGTCCACGCCCCCCTACAACCCACCCTCCCATCCTGGCACCTTCTCCTGCCACCGCAGGAACTGTAAAACCTGCGCCCACACCTCCTACCTCACCTCTATCCAAGGCCCTAAAGGAGCCTTCCACATCCATCAAAGCTTTACCTGCACATCCACTAATATCATTTATTGTATCAGTTGCTCCCGATGTCGTCTCCTGTACATTGGGGCGACTGGACGCCTCCTAGCAGAGCGCTTTAGGGAACATCTCCGGGACACCCACATCAATCAGCCACACCGCCCTGTGGCCCAACATTTCAACTCCCCCTCCCACTCTGCCGCGGACATGGAGGTCCTGGGCCTCCTTCACCGCCGCTCCCTCATCACCAGACGCCTGGAGGAAGGACGCCTCATCTTCTGCCTCGGAACCCCAGGGCATCAGTGTGGACTTCAACAGTTTCCTCATTTCCCCTTCCCCGCCTCACCCTAGTTCTAAACTTCCAGCTCAGCACTGTCCCCATGATATGTCCAGACTTGTCCTACATGCCTAGCTCCTTCATCCCCTCCCCCGCTCACCTATTGCACTCTATGCTACTTTCTCCCATCCCCACCCTCCTCTAGCTTATCTCTCCACGCTTCGGGCTATCAGCCTTTATTCCTGATGAAGGGCTTTTGCCCGAAACGTCAATTTCGACATACTTTGGATGCTGCCTGAACTGCTCTGCTCGTCCAGCACCATTGATCCAGAATCTGGTTTCCAGCATCTTCAATCATTGTTTTTATCCTGCGAATTAGTCTAGTCACCCTTTGCTGGACTCCCTCAATCACAAGAGTGTCATTCCTTGGACTAGAAGGCCAAAACTGCACACACTACTCAACGTGCAGCCTCAAAGGCCAAATATACCTCGAGCAAGAAATCTCTACACCATCACTCAAATCGTCTCACTCAAATCGTCTAATTAAAACCGTCATGCCATTAGCTTTCCTCGCACTCCTGCACATGCCTGCCAACATTCAGCAACTGGTCAACCATGACACCCAGGTCTGGGTGCAACTTGCTGAATGGGGAAGCAGGCTTGACGAGCTGAATGGGCTCCTCCTGTTCCTACTTACTCTGTTTCTACATCTCTATGCAAGATAAATGTATTTACTTGAAATGCCTTCTCTATCTGTTCCTGACACGAGAATGTAGATTTAGGTTTGCCCACTGAGATGGGAGGTTTGGTTTCAGACGTTTCTTCACCATACGAGTTAACATCAGCAATGAGCTCCCAGAGGAAACACTGGTGGAATGGATCCCTATTTATTTATGTGTCAAGGCAATGTCATTTCATGTCGTGACATCATTTCCTGGCGTGATGTCTTTTCCTGATCTTTTTCTCAATGGTGGTAAATGGGATTCAAGTCAACGTGCTTGTGGCTAGAGTTCCGGTTGGAATGTCATGCTTCTTGGACTTCTCAGGCATATCTCTGTTTGGGTTCTCCTAGGATGGAAGTGTTGTCCCAGTTGAAGTAGTGTCCTTCCTCATTTGTATGTAAAGATACTACTGAGAGTGAGCCAAGCCTTTTTGTGACTAGTTGAAGTTCATGTGTCCTGGGGGCTAGTGATCTGCCTGTGTGTCGAATCTAATGTTTGTCAGTGTTCTTGCAATGTATTTTCAACATGACATTAGTTTTTCTTGTTGTCTGTATCGGGTATTTCAAGTTCATTAGCTGCTATTTAAGTGTGTTGGTGGGTTTATGGGCTACCATCACACCAAGAGGTCTGAGCAGTCTGGCAGTCATTTCCGTGATACCTTTGATGTCCAGGAGAGTGGCTAGATTTCTAGACGTGTTCTGTCTGTTTGTTTAGGTTTGTTGAGTATTCTTTCATTTTGAATACACTGTATATGTAACATTCCTCTGGTCTTCATAATTCCTCTGCGCTGTAATGTGTGGTGGCTTGTTGGAATAATGTTCTAATGCAGCTTCGTTAGTGGGTGTTTGGACGTAGTTCAATATTTGTCAGTATGTGTTGTTTTCCTGGAGACAATTGTTTGAAGTTCCCCTTTGGCTGTTCCATCTACTGCGACATCTAGGAATGGCAGCTTTGTTGTTTGTTTTCTCCTCTCCAGTGATTTTGTTTTGCCAGTAAGGTTATTATTGATGGTCATGAAGATTTCCTCTAATTTGTTTCATTGAATGATGACATAGGTGTCGCCCATGTAGCGAACGCAAAGTTTGGGTTGGATAGTTGGCAGAGCTGTTTGTTCGAGTCTCTGCATTACTGCCTCAGATCAGAACCCTGGTATCGGAGATCCCATGGGTCTGTCTGTAAGTTTCGTTGTTCAAGGTAAAGTGGGTGATAAGGTATAGATCCACTACCTTGACGATACTGTCCTTGCTGATGAGGTTGGTGGTGTTTGGTGTTTGTGTCTTTGATTCTTCTGATAGTGCATTCAGTGTTTCCTTGGCCAGGTTACTGTTGATGGATGTGAACAGGACTGTTATCTCAAAGGAGACCATTATTTAGTCCTTTTCTCTCAGCGTCTTTGATGATCTTCAGAAATTCTTGGGTGGAGTGAATGGATTGGTTTGACTCTTCGACGAAGTGTTTTAGTTTTTAGTGTAACGTCTTGGCTAATCTGAACGTTGCTGTTACTTTTACTTCTTCCAAAGTAGCATTAGTTCTCACCAGCATTTTCTTACATCTGTCCTCATATTGCTGCAACAATCCATTCAACTGCATTCTTTGATCCTGAGACAGATCGTTCACTATCCTACTCCAGTACCCACAGACATCCTCATTGTTTAACATATTTTGAGGCACACAAACAGCACAGCATCTGGATTTGATTCCTCACTCTGTGGGGCAGTAACTAACACGTGTTTCTCCAGTAACTTCTGTCTATTACAACAAGATTTCAATATTTTCACATGACATACAATGCAGTTTTTTTTCTCGTGGCATTTTAACCAGATTGATTACCTGACTAAGCTTTTAGGGACCACCAAACCTGGCTTTGAAATGATCCTCTACCACTCGTAAGAATGTTAATACGTTATCCCCATGGGAAAACGACTGAATTTCAGTATTTTTATCTACCACCTGATTCATTTTATGTTCTGCTTTCTTCAGGTGCTGCTTAGCTAACTCAGCTACCTGATTTAATCTCTCCCTCACCTCCAATATGTAATCCAAGCGTGAGGTCTCCAACTTTGGTCCTGCCAATTTCTCTTTCATTAATTTCAAAGCCCATCACTTCATGGCTGAAAGTTAACTCAAAGAGAGTAAACTAAGTTGATTAGTTCGGGGCATCTCCAATGGCAAACAATACGAACAGGAAACCTTTTTCCCTAACATACTGGTAACCCTGACTGTACGTTCTTAACATGGTCTTCAGGTCTGATTCCACCTTTCCAAAGCTGCCTGGGATTCAGGATGGTATGCGCTTGACAAAGTGTTACATGCCTTAGCTATCTGTGACTTCCTTTAACTGTCTAGCAGTAAAATTAGACCCGGCCTGATTAAATCTCTCTGGGTAGCCAAGAAAGCTAATAACATTTTGCTAGCATCCTTTTTGCCTTAATGGAATTGCCTCCAAAGGTCTGGTGGGCACATCCATTATCATGAGCAAGTAATGGTTTCCACTTTTAGTTTGCGGGAGGAGACCTGCACAATCAATCAGAACTCACATGAAAGGTCCTTCGAAAGTGGGAATTGGCACAAATGTGCTGGTTTTATTACAGCCTGTGGCTAACCTACGACTTGGCACATTTGACATGTATAGTAAAAGTTAACCACATCCTTGTGCATTCCAGGCCAATATAAATGCTTTTGTACCTTTGCCTGGGTCTTCCTTACACGTCGGTGATCTCCGACAGGTAGTTCATGAGCTACCCATAACACTTCCTCTCTATATGCTACCACCAACACCACACTTCTGCCCATTTCTCCTCTGCGCTAACCTACCATGGTCTCCATTTCCATCTTAGGATTCCATCTTTAAGCTAATAACCCTCAGGAATACTTTCTGACTCCTTTTCAGAGCATGCATCGACATGTATATCATTTTCTTGTCTCGTCTTTCTGTTGTAAGTCCATTAGCTTTTGAGGCCTAAACATTTCTCCCTGGCCCCCTGCCTGTTCGCGTTTTCCTCACCGGTACGTTAAACAGGGCGTTTGCTGACTGAACCTCAACTCTTCCATCTACCTCTTTAGTTTTTGCTTCATGCTGTAACATATGACAGTGCGATCTGGTTACTACGCAGTGTGGGAAAATACCAGGATATTTCCGTTTTAAGTCTTCCATTTCTTGGTCTTCCATGGGCTTCTGCACAACAAGGGGCGGCTCTCCCACCTTGGATACGAGTCAAATCATTCCCAAGAATAAACTGTATTTCTGGGCCCGACACTCTGTCAATTACTCCCACCGTTACTTCCCCAGTCTTGAGTTGGTACTCCAACTTGATCTTACAGAGGGGAACACAAAGTTACTGTCCATCTAACTCACAAATTAGCACACTTTCTCGGGTAACAGGTCAGAAAGTGTGCAAATCCGATCATTTCTTCCTATTAGGGACTGATTAGGTCTGGTATCTCTCAAAATTATAACTTCTTCCCTGTTCATTCTGAGTAAATGTAACCCACAGAGGCGAAGTCTTTATACAGATCAGGCATTAACTCCATATCCAGCCCCTGCCCAGGCTGTGCACAGTCCTGCAGCTCCTGGACTTTTCTCAGGGTTACCTTTACTACCTTCACTAATGCCATTGACTTCGCTTCTTTTCCCCACATCTTTACCCATAGTGCCTTGTTTTAATTATCTGCACTGTGACATTACAGGTGCCACTTTTCCGCAGTGGAAACATCTGAAGCTATTCACCTCCCTTTCAAGCTATTGGGCTTCTGCTTTATCATGTGGTAAACTATTACCAGTGTGCTCTACTTTTCGTTTTGGAATGTAGGATCTCCCTTTCTCCCAATTTCTATCCCTCCCTAGTCAGAAGCTAAACACATATTCATCTTCGATCTCTGCCACTCTTCACACTTCTTGAACTTCTGTTCATCCACATGAATTCCTATCATCTCTGGAAATGAGTTTTCAAACTCCTCCAGCAGAATAATCCCTCTCAGAGCCTCATAGGTCTTACTGACTTTTAAGTCCCACAACCATCTATCAAAATCACTCTGTTTAATACTTTCAAACTCAACATAAGTATGACCTGGTTCCTTCTGTATATTTTTGACCCGCTGTCTATACGCTTCTGATACTAACTTGCAAACACTTAAAATAATCTATTTGACCTCTTTATAATCTCTTGAAACCTCACTTGACAACACTGCAATTACCTCACTGGATCTGCCAATCAGCTTAGTCTGAACTAGCATGACCCACATGTACTCTGACTACTCCATCTGTCGAGTCAATTTCTCAAATGAAATAAAGAAGGCTTCAACTTCTTTCACATCAAAATGTGGCAGTGTTTTAATATATTTTTGTATATCACTACATTCTCTCTTCATCTCCATCCAATTAACTTTAACTTTCCTAACTAATTCACAGCTTCTGAATTTCAAATTCTCTCTCTTTCTCTCACCCTTCCTTCTCTCTCTCACTTTCTCTTCCTTCTCTGTCTCTTTCTCCCACCTTTGCTTTTTCCAGCACCACATTTTATGACTCTGATCTCCAGCATTTGCAGTCCTCACTTTCTTGCAATACAATATCATAGCCTGATTAATAGGACCTTACAATCCAACAGTAAGGGGGCATTCCGAACGTGTCTAAGACGCCTGTTTGGTGTCGGATGGAGCATTGTGTCCGGTTCTGAATGCCACACTTTCGAAAGTATGTTAATCCATTTCAGAGACCCCACACAATGTTTCCTGGGACGTGAAAAGTCAGTTATAAAGATCTATTGCAGAACACGCTGGTCCATTTGGACAGAGAACACTGGGAGGAGATCTGATTGAAGTGATTAAAAACTATGCGATATCTGAATGGAATATATGGTCAGAAAATATTCTCATTTGAGAAATGGTCAGGAAAGAACGGGCACATGTGGAAAGAGTTCATTTAAAGGATAAAAGACAGTTATGAGGGAAAAAAAATGTTTTCACACAACATATAGTAAAGGTCCGGAGTGCCCTCCCTGAGAGCAAAGTGGAGGCAGTTTTTAATAAGACATTCAAGTGGGGATGAGACAATTAGTTTAAAGACAGCCACGTCCATTGCTGCGGACAGTAGGTTGGAGAATGACACTAATTGAAAAGTCATTTGGGAGAGGCAGTACAGCCAATAAGCTGATAGATGGATTTCTGTGTTGTAATATTCTGTGATTGGATCATTAATATTGAAACAGTCTTGACCAGAAACAGCAATCGCTCTTAATGCCATCAATTTAGGAAGAAGCATTTAGCCATTGAAATGATTACACAGAGAAGACAGCAACTCCACCCGAGATGAAACTGGCGTCTTAGACAAGTTCAGAATGACCCCCTTATTGTTGCATCCAGCGAGGTGCGAATCAAATTGGTTCAATTGTATTCTCTATGGAGCTTACTCCTTACCTTGTGGGCAAACTGCAATTTGGTCAAAATGTTTTAGGTCAGTTGGGAACATTACACTGACCTGAATGATATGGATGTTTCAAGAATGTCATAAATTGAACAGAAAGTTGGCTTTTTCAACAATTAAATAAACTTCTTACCAGGAGGCTACGGTTGAAGTATGTTACTTTTACAGATGGGAAGAAGAGACCAGTCAGAGACAATGGATTAATAGATCTTGTTCCTTTTATGTCAGGTGTGAAAAGTGATGATTTTTGTCATCAAACATTGCCATTGTATATAATGTTGAACAATGGGACCACGTCTATTTGTGCTAAAACATTGTGACGACTAACATAAGACATAGATTGTTCCTTATCCTGTTCGTTCTAGCCTGTGATTCTATGGAACAACATCTAATGGATGCAGTTGCATTTAATTGCTGCATGCTTCGTATCAAACTGTTCAAAGATGTTATGACACATCCCTGGAATAGGTGGCACTTGAAAACCGACTCACTGGCTCAGATGTAAGGACACTGCTACTGCATCCCAGAGCTCTCCATATTAGGACGATTGACTTACTTCATTATTTTACAAATGAGAGCCAGAGGACGCTGAACGAAATTCTTCAACTCATTTCGGAACTTTCCCTGTGAAACTCCATAAATGAAGCTGTTTGTACAAGTACTCAAATTCCTAAGCATATACCCACATTGTTCAGAAATGGTGTAAGGGTCATTGTAATTTGTTTCTAAAAATTGTATGTCTGTAAACTGCACAGATATAAAAAACATAAGCATAACAATCCATAACACAAAGAAAGTGCCAGATATGGCAAGAAGTAAAATGATGGATTTCCTTCTGTTTTCCAACTCAGGGTCAGTATGATCCTGAGTATCCCGCTTTCCTTGGAGTTTACTCCTCAATCTGTTGGTTACCACAATGTGTCTGATGGTCAGAATGTTGAGCGGCCCGATTAAAACAAATGGTGCAAATCGGGTTAAAACTGCGTCAACCCACAGAAAAGCTGCCCATTGTGGTAAGACATAAAAGTCTGCTTTTACAGAGCAGGACCATGGGACATTTTCAATTATTTCCACAGGCTCAAATATAAAATAGAATGGAGAATTTTGCAGAATGCATAAAACACATACCACTGCTATCACCAACATGGCATTTTTCTCAGTGCAATATTTGGGTTGCCACTTTCGATAACAAATGCTAACAAATCGATCAAAGGTGAAAGTCACAGTTAGCCAAACAGAACAATCGATAGAGATAAAAAGAAATACCACATTGAGGCTACAAAGAGGGGTATAGTTCAGAAAGGTATCTGGGAAATAAGCATCTTCAATCTCAAACAGAATTACTTCAAATATCAGAACCATTAGATCTGCTACTGCCATGGCCACCAGGTAACTAGTGATGCACTTTGAGAGACCACACTTTCCTTGGGAGAGTATGACGATTGTCAGAAAGTTAGCTGCAAAATGAACACAAATAACTGATCATAAAATGCTCTTCAATGTAAGAGGATTTCATGTAATTTTAAACTTTTGTCCTTCATTGGCAAAGCTCTCTCTTTACCCATTCTAATGGATGAGGAGGCCATTTGCAGTTTTGTGGATTCAAATCATTGGATTTTCTGAATAACTATAAGATGATAGGTGCAGCCATTGACATCTTTGTAAAATACCAATACAAGGGAGCACTGTGATTAGTTCAACACTCCATCCATGACAGGATCGCTTCGAGACACTATGATGGAACAGTGCAAAATTACCCAAAGGAACACAAATTTCCTGCTAGTTTCATGATGCGCAAAAAGTAATCAGATGGATTTTGGAATTTAAATGTTTAACAATAAAGTTCAACTCAAGTGACTTGGAGTACTGCTGTATAAGAAGGGCCCCTCTGGTCACCTTCTCAGCGGCTTGGCTTGATACTAGTTCTTCCCAAGTAATAAATTTTCAATAGGGGAATGTGGGTCTTTCGGAAAGGTTTGAGATACTGCTGGTATGGAAAATGCAAAATCCATCAGCTATGGCTCCTAATGTACTTATCCATTAACTTTTGAAATAGCAGCTTGATGTCATGAGCTGTTGTGTCAAGGCTCCTTTCAGTCTTGATTCCATTTCATGCACCTGAACACCCACAGCTTTTCTCTGTTTGAATTTCTCATCCGCAATGTTGGGTTGGCAACCAGTGTGGGCTGTGGAATGAGAACAACAACACGGTGAATTTGACACACCAGCAGGGTGCCAGGGTGTTCATTAGAGGGCAAAATCTCATCCATTTGTGCCAGAGTTACAACTCTAACATGGACTTTCCCTCTCCCCTTCCCCCAAGAAGCTGGAAGTCACTTTTCCACTTGTCTACAGCGACTAAAGCTAAAGCTTGATCCCGATTTAAAAGTACAACACGTTCTCTGAAGTCATTCAGGACTGGACTTTGAAGGAGACTACCTCCTCTCGACTAACAAAATGGACAATTGGAAACTGGATCATATTCTTTGATTCTAATTATTACTGCACACAAATCAAACACTTCAAAAGAAGCAACAGTATCCTAACCAAACACCAGTAACAACTACATTGGAAGTTCTGCTACCAGCGAGAAGTGCCTTAACCAGGAACACCAACCAATGCAAGCACAGGATAGTAAATGTACTTGATTTGTCGGATCAGTGGATCTCCCATGGTCTCAGTGACGTGGAATCCTATGTTAGCATTATGAAAATATGTAAGTTCTTCTGTTCACATATTTATAACCGGTGGTACTTGCAAATGATGATTCAGCATTGCACAATGACTGGCATCAGTTTCACTCCATTGAACAAACAGCCTTAAGGCAAGCCACGTTAACCTGCTTCAATCTCTTTTATTCAAAAATGCTTTCATGTGACAAGAATCAAATGGTTATCAGACCTGACAAACACAATGATTTCGACCTTTCCATTCCTACCTACATTAATGATGGAGAGTTCTATGTACAGGGCTTTAGTGAGACCACATCTGCATTATGGCGTGCAGTTTAGGTCTCCATATCTGAGGAAGGATGGCCTGGTAATAGAGGGAGGGACATTTTAACTGACTGTAACCTAGTATGGCAGTGTGAAGGTTGATAAGTCCCCGGGGCCTGATGGTCTACATCCCAGGGTACTGAAGGAGGTAGCTCGAGAAATCGTGGATGCGTTGGTGATTATTTTCCATAGTTCGATAGATTCGGGATCAGTTCCTGCGGATTGGGGGTGACTAATGTTATACCACGCTTTAAGAAAGGTGGGAGAGAGAAAGCAGGAAATTATAGACCAGTTAGTCTGACCTTAGTGATGGGAAAGATGCTGGAGTCTATAATAAAGGATGAAATTACGACACATTTGGATAGTTGTAACAGGATAGGTCAGAGTCAGCATGGATTTATGAAGGGGAAATCATGCTTGACTAATCTTCTGGAAGTTTTTGAGGATGTAACTCTGAAGATGGACTAGGGAGATCCAGTAGATGTAGTGTACCTGGACTTTCAGAAAGCTTTTGATAAAGTCCAACATAGGAGGTTAGTGAGCATAATTAGGGTGCATGGTATTGGGGGCAAAGTACTAACTGGGATTGAAAGTTGGTTGGCTGATAGGAAACAAAGAGTAGTGAAAAACGCCTCCATTTCGGAATGGCAGGCAATGACCAGTGGGGTACTGCAGGGATCAGTACTGGGACTGCAGTTTTTTTCAATACATGTTAATGATATAGAAGATAGTATTCATAATAACATTAGCAAATTTGCTGACGATACTAAGCTGGGTGGCAGGGTGAAATGTGATGAGGATGTTAGGAGATTACAGGGTGACCTGGACAAGTTAGGTGAGTGGACAGATGCATGGCAGATGCAGTTTAATGTGGATAAATGTATGGTTATCCACTTTGGTGGCAAGAACAGGAAGGCAGATCACTACCTCAATGGAATCAATTTAGGAAAAGGGGCAGTACAGAGAGATCTGGGTGTTCTTGTACATCAGTCAATGAAGGTAAGCATGCAGGTACAGCAGGTAGCGAAGAAGGCTAATTGCATGCTGGCCTTCATAACAAGAGGGATTGAGTATAGAAGCAAAGAGGTTCTTCTGCAACTGTACATACCTGGAGTACTGTGTGCAGTTCTGGTCTCCAAATTTGAAGAAAGACATTCTGGCTATTGAGGGAGTGCAGCGTAGGTTCACGAGGTCAATTCCTGGAATGGCGGTATTATCTTACACTGAAAGACTGGAGCGACTGGGCTTGTATACCCTTGAGTTTAGAAGACTGAGAGGGATCTGATTGAGACATATAAGATTATTAAAGGATTAGACACTCTGGAGGCAGGAAACATGTTTCCACTGATGGGTGAGTGCCAAACCAGAGGACACAGCTTAAAAATGCGGGGTAGACCATATAGGATAGAGATGAGGAGAAACTGCTTCACCCAGAGAATGGTGGCTGTGTGGAATGCTCTGCCAGAGAGGGCAGTGGAGGCCCAGTCTCTGGATTCATTTACAAAAGAGCTGGAAAGAGCTCTCAAGGATTGTGGAATCAAAGGTTATAGAGATAAGGCAGAAACAGGATACTGATTAAGGATGATCAGCCATGATCATATTGAATGGTGGTGCAGGCTCGAAGGGCACAATGGCCTACTTCTGCACCTATTGTCTATTGACTCATGTCAAAAGAGAGAGATTGTATTTTTTCGGACTATATTTACTGGAATTTAGAAGAATGAGTGGGAATCTCACGGAACTCAATGAACTTTCATCATGATGCTCCTGATGACTAGGAAACTAGCACTAGGGGGTCACAGGTTCACAGGATTCCGGGGTAGGGCATTTAACTCTGAGATGAGGAGAAATGTCTTCACCGAGGGAGTGGCGAGTCCGTGGAAGTCTCTGCTACAGAATGCAGTTGTAGCCAAAACGTTGAATATTTCCAAGGAAAATTAATTTTAAAGGCAACAGAGGTCAAAGGGCTTGGGAAGGGCGATGGAATTGGGAGTGCGTTGAAGCCGCTGCCATGACAATATTGAACCATAGGTAGACATAGGAAATGGTTGCAAGAGGAGGCCATTCAGCCCTTCGAGCCTGCATCATCATTCAATATTATCATGGCTGACCGTGCAATTTCAATACCACATTCATGCTTTCTCTCCATACTCCTCCATCACTTTAGCCACAAGGGTCACGTCCAGCAACCTCTTGAATATATCTAATAAACTGTCCCCTATAGCTTACTGTGGGAGAGAATTCCACAGGGTCACAACTCGCTGAGTGAAGACACGTTCCTTCATCTCAGCCGTGAATGGTTTACCCTTATTCTTAGAATGTGACCGCCGGTTATGGACTTTCCTGGCTTTGGGAATATACTTCTTGAATCGAGCCTGCCCAATTCCAGCAGGAGTTTATATGCTCCTATGAGATTTCCCACCTCCTTTTCTTCTAAATTCCAATTAGGACAAGCCCAAGCAACCCATTCTTTCATCATTCTGTCAGTCCTGCCATCCCGCAAAATAGTCTAGTCACCCTTTGCTGGACTCCCTCAATCACAAGAGTGTCAATCCTTGGACTAGAAGACCAAAACTGTAAACAGAATTCAAGGTGCAGCCGCACCAAGACCCTATATATCTTGAGAAAGAAATCTCTACACCATCACTCAAATCGTCTCACTCAAATCATCTTATTAAAACCGTCATGCCATTAGCTTTCCTCGCACTCCTGCACATGCCTGCCAACATTCAGCAACTGGTCAACCATGACACCAGGTCTGGGTGCAACTTACTGAATGAGGAAACAGGCTTGACGAGCTGAATGGACTCCTCTTGTTCCTATTTATTCTGTTTCTACATCTTTATGCAAGAGAAATTTACTTACTTGACATGCCTTCTCTATTTTTTCCTGACACGAGAATGTGGGTGTAGGTTTTCCTGCTGAGATGGAAGTTTGGTTTCAGACGTTTCGTCACCATACGCAGTAACATCATCAGTAAGCTCCCAGAGGAAACACTGGTGGAATGGATTCCTTTTTATTTATGTGACGAGGTTTCCTTTGGTTGGCAACGTCATTTCATGTGGTGACATCATTTCCCGGCGTGATGTCTTTTCCTGATCTTTTTCTCAGTGGTGGTAAATGGTATTCAAGTCAGCGTATTTGTGGATAGAGTTCCGGTTGGAATGTCATGTTTCTTGGACTTCTCGCACATGTCTCTATTTGGCTTGTCCGAAGATAGATGTTTTGTCCCAGTCTAAGTAGTGTCCTTCCTCATTTGCATGTAAAGGTACTACTGAGATGGGGCCACATCTTTTTGTCACTAGTTGATGTTCATCTTTTCTGGAGGCTAGTGATCTGTCTGTTTGCCCAATGTAATCTTTGTTACTGTTCTTGCAATGTATTTTGCAAATGACACTAGTTTTTCTTGTTGTCTGTGTAGGGTCCTTCATGTTTATTAGCTGTTGTTTAAGTGTGTTGGTGGGTGTATGTGCTACCATCATACCAAGAGGTCTGAGCAGTCTGGCAGTCATTGCCGAAATACTTTTGATGTCGAGGAGAGTGGTTAGATTTCTAGACGTGTTCTGTTTGTTTGTTTGGGTTTGTTGGGTACACTTTCATTTTGAATGCACTGTATATGTGACTTTCCTCTGGTCTTCATAATTTCTCTGTGTTTCAGTGTGTGGTGGCTTGTTGGAATAATGTTTTAATGCACCTTCGTTTGTGGATGTTGGCATATAGTTTAGTATTTGTCTGTATGTGTTGTTTTCCTGTATACACTTGTTTGAAGTTCCCCTTTGGCTGTTCCATCTACTGCGACATCTAGAAATGTCAGTTTTATTGTTTGTTTTCTCCTCTTCAGTGATTTTTCTTTTGCCAGTAAGGTTATTATTGATGGTCATAAAGGTTTCCTCTAATTTATTTCATTGAATGATGACAAAAGTGTTATCCACATAGCAGACAGAAAGTTTCAGTTGGATGGTTGTAAAAGTTGTTTGTTCAAGTCTCTGCATTACTGCCTCTGCTCAGAACCCTGGTCTCGGAGATCCCATGTAAGTTTCGTTGGATGCTGTCTGAACTGCTGTGCTTTTTCAGCACCACTCTAGTCTAAAATGTAAGTTTTGTTGTTCAAGATGAAGAGGGTGGTAAGGTGTAGGTCCACTAGCTTGAAGATACTGACTTTGCTGATGAAGTTGGTGCTGATTGATGTTTGTGTCTTTGGTTCTTCTGATAGTGCAGTCAGTGTTTCTTTGGCCAGGTTGCTGTTGGTGGACATGAACACGGCTGTTATGACAAAGGAGACCATTGTTTCGTCCTTTACTACCTTGGTGTCTTTGACTGTCTTCAGAAAATCTTGTGTGGAGTGAATGGATACTTTGAGTCTTCTACTAAGTGTTTTAATCTTTGGTGTTGCTTCTGGGCTAATCTGTACATTGCTGTTCCGGGATCTGAGGCAGGCTCATGTTTTGTTAATTTTGCATAATCCATAGAAGCGTGGTGTGTTGGATCCATTTGGATTGCTTTCTTGGAAGTTGGTCTTGTTTATTTCTCCAGCTTTCTGAAGTGATTTGAGTAGGGATGCCAGTACTTTTCTGGTTATGGGTCTAGTCTACCAACATTTATTGTTGGTAAGTGTTTTTAGTGAGTTCGGTTTCTCAATGTAGTCTCTTTGATTTAAAATGACAATCAGGCAAACTTCATCTACAGGTAGCATAACAATGTTATTTTGTCTTTTTTTTAAGTTGTTTTAATGCTTTCCTTTCTTGTATATTGAGTGTGTTTCCTTCCTTTTTCCTGCTTAATGTTGGTGTGATACCATACCACCAGTGCTTCATCGAAAGAATTAAGCCGATAGGGATGTTGTTTTATTGGAACAACATTGTGTACTTTCACCTCATGCAGAATAGCATACCTCATTGTATTCTTGCATCTGTCCTCATATTGCTGCAACAATCCATTCAACTGCATTTTTTGCTCCTGAGACAGTCATTCACTAGCCTTCCCCAGCCCTCAAGGGCTTCATCATTGTTTGACATATTTTGAAATCCACAACATCTGGATTTAATTCCTCATTCTGTGGGGCAGTAACTAACACGTGATTATCCAGTTCCTTCTGTCTATTGTAATAAGGTTTCAACATTTTCACATGAAATGCCCAATGCAGTTTTTTTTCTATCTGGCATTTTTACAAGATAGTTTACCTGACTCCATTTTTTTCTCAATTTGACAGGGACAACTAAGCTTGGCTTTTAAGTGATCTCCTACCATTAGTAAGAATATTAATACGTCATCTTCATGGGAAAACATCTGAATTACAGTGTGATTAACTGCCACCTGATTCATTCTATGCTGCGCCCTCTTTAGGTGCTGCTTAGCTAACTCAGCTACATGACTTCATCTCTCCCTCACCTCCAATAAGTAATCCAAGTGTGAGATCTCCGAATTTAATCCTGCCAACTTCTCTTTCCTTAATTTCAATGCCCTCCCACTTCGTGGCTGAAAATTAACTCAAAGCAAGTCAACTAAATCAATTACTTTGGTTCATCTCAATGGTAAACAATACGTACGGAATACCGTTATCCCAAACGTACTGGTAATCCTGACAGTACGTCATCAGGGCATTTGCTGACTGAACCTCAACTCCTTCAATTTTCTCTTTACTTTTTGCTTTGTGCTGTAACTTATGACAGTGGGATCTGGTTGCTGCACAGTCTGGGAAAATACCAGGATATTTCTGTTTTAACTCTTCAGTTTCTTGATCTTCCTTGGGCTTCTCCACAACAAGAGGTGTCACTCACCTTGGATCCTACAAATCATCTCCAAGAACAAACTGTATTCCTGGAACTGACACCCTGTTGGTCACTCTGACTGTAACTTTCTCAGTCTTGAGTTGGTACTCCAACTTGATCTTACAGAGGGGAATGCTAAATTTCTGACCATCTGTCACACAAATTAGCGCACTCTCTCGGGTAACGGGTCAGAAAGAATGCAAATACGATCATCTCTTCCGATTAAAGACTGATTAGATCCTGTATCTCTCAACATTATAACATCTTCCCCTTCTCCCCCTGTTCTTCCTGAGTAAACGTTATCCACAGAGGCGAAGTCAGGCACTAACTCTACATCCAGCCCCTACCCTTTGATTTCACGTGTGCCACTTTACCACAGTGAAAACGTCTGAAGCCATTCACCTCCCTTTCATGATATTGGACTTCTGTTTGAAACTATTACCAGTGTGCTCTACTCTGTTTTGTAATGTAGGGTCCCAATTTCCATCCCTCCCTTGTTGGAGGCTAAATTTCACCTTTTGCACCAACGCATATTCATCTCCCATCTCTGCCGCTCTTCACACTTCTTAAACTTTCTGTTCATCCACATCAATTCTTATCATCTCTGGAAGTGAGTTTTTAAACTCCTCCAGCAATATAATCTCCCCGAGAGCCGCAAAGTTCCAGGCTATTTTTAAGTCCCACAACCATCTATCATAATCACTCTGTTTCATTGTTTCAACCTCAACATAAGTCTAACCTGGTTCCTTCTGTATGTTTCTGAACTGATGCCTGTACACGTCAGAAATAAATTCATAAGCACTTAAAACAGTCCGTTTGACCTCTTCATAATCTCTTGAAACCTCATCCGACAGCACTGCAAATGCGTCACTGGATCTCCCTACCAGTTTAGTCTGAACAAGCATTGCCCACATGTTCTCTGACCACTCCATCTATCGAGCCAATTTCTCAAATGAAATGAAGAAGGCTTCAACATCTTTCTCATCAAAATTTGGCAGTGTTTTAATATATTTGTATACAACAATTCCTTCTCTCTTCATCTCCATCCATTAACCTGAACTTTCCTGACTAATTCGCAATTTGAATTTCAAGTTCTCTCTCGTTTTCTCTTTCTTCTCTCTCTTTCTAACAGCCTCCTTTCTTTCTCTCTTTCTCTTCCTTCTCTCTCTATTTCTCTCTCGCTTTCTGTTTCCTCTCTCTCTCTCTCTTTCTATCGCCCTTTTTTAATCTTCTTACTCGATTTTCTTCAATTGTAAGATAGGTTTTTCAAACTCTGTCGCACTTGTCTGTGTTGCTGACGTGCGTAAGTGCTTAACTATCTCCCTTACTTTTCAGCTTTACTTGGGGGCCTGGTTTAGCACAATTCTAAAAGGATGGCGGGTTGTTTTGGTCTTTCTAAACTTTCTTAGCAAATTTGGGGCTCATCTTCAAACCCCAGTAATATGAAGAGCCATTTTCTCCCTTCTAATTTAACCAACCACGACTAACCAAAATTAAACAAATTGTCTCACTTCCGCTTTATTTAAATGTCTTAACTGTTTTAATCTGCTGGCATCTTTTTTACCCTAAATCAGTTCAATCTGTCCCAAATCTCAGACTGGATCTGTCTAAATCACAGTCTGAGCCCCAAACTGTTATGACACAGCAGTGAACCGTTCTGCTGACTAAACCAAACACCCAGAGAAGTTCATCCCGCCTCACAATCTGTTAAAGTATGCGTGATAGAGAACTCCCAAATTCCATTACTTAAAGAAAAAATATTGATTTGTTCTTTAACTCTAAAAGTCAACATTAAGCAGCAACTATTTCCAACTCTATTCCCTTTTTCTCTTAACTGGTTATTATCTGCCTCCAACTTTATAACAATAAACGGTTCCAAAAAAACAAGTTATTAAAATGACATCAACTTAATTTCAAAATCGCACGTCGACTCTTACCATCAGGGTCTGTCTTATTTCGGCTGAGAGATCTCTCGGGGTCGTCTTCTGTCTTTTACTGTGAAGATGTTTTATATGAAAAATGTGCCTTGGATAGAAAGTGTTTTGAATGGCAATCACTCTTGATGGTAGTTTAATCTCGATAGCAGTTTACTTTCTGTCTAACTTTCAAACTGCCTGCTTCTTTCCACCCCAAACATTGATCATCTCTATGCTTCGAGATTTGCAAAAACAATAAATCCAAACTCGATTGGGTTGAAGTATCCTGGGGTAAAATTTAACCCAATTGGTTAGATTCGAATTGTTGTTGAAGCAACTCAGGTATCTAGTTCACAGCCACATGCGATATATTTGCAACTTTCCATTACACTCTGAGACTGCTAGATAGTCATATGACAGATGCTTGCGAGCTCTCAGTGCAAAGCAGCATTCACTCTTTCTTAAAGGTATAGTAAACGACTTCAACTTCATAACACAGGGAAGGAAATCAAACGAGGATGTGTTATTGGTTACAACACAAAATGAAGAATCAATTTTAGGAGACTCTGAATTGGACACTCCTCAAAGGAAAGTGTATAAATAAGAAGTTGTCAAAAATTGTGATAAATTACTGAGTTACCTTCCAGAGGAAAATCGAGGTGACCTGAAAGAGTTATTGGTATAGCGTGGGGAGATATGTGGAAATAAGTTGAGAAGTACAAACATAATTATGCATGATGGGGATATAAGCGATTCTGTGATGATTAAGCAATATCCTTATAGGCATAGCCCTCTAAAGTTGGCACCCGTTGAAAATGAGGTTGGGTGCATGCTCTCAGAAGACATATTCGAAGTGAGTTATAGAGACTGGAGCTCACCCATCGTTCAGCTGCCAAAACCAGATGGCAACCAATGATTATGTGTGGACTTTGGCAAAGTCAATGCAATCCGAAAGACTGATGCATATCCAATTCCATGTTTGAACGACTGTGTTAAAAAGGTGGGACAAGCAACTTATTTTTCTAAGTTGGACTTGTCCAAAAGAGCGAAGACAATTTCGGTTTTTGTAAAGCCGAATGGATTATATCAATTTACATTCATGCTATTTAGTATGAAAATTGCCCCAGCCATATTTCAGAGACTAACCAGTAAGGGCATTCCAGATTACCCAATTGTGTCGTATATATTGGATGACATGATTTTCATTCACACGCGGAAGGAACATTTGCAACATTTATCAGAATTGTTTGATCAACTTCGGGGGGCTTGCTTGGTGAAAAGATGTACAATTAGTAAGTTTGCAGATGACACCAAAATTGGAGGTGTAGTGGTCAGTGAAGAGGGTTACCTCAGATTACAGCAGGATATTGACCAGATGGGCCAATGCGCTGAGAAGTGGCAGATAGAGTTTAATTCAGATAAATGCGAGGTGCTGAATTCTGGGAAAGCAAATCTTAGCAGGACTTATACACTTAATGGTAAGGTCCTAGGGAGTGTTGCTGAACAAAGAGACCTTGGAGTGCAGGTTCATAGTTCCTTGAAAGTGGAGTCGTAGGTAGATAGGATAATGAAGAAGGCGTTTGGTATGCTTTCCTTTATTGGTCAAAGCATTGAGGACAGGTGTTGGGAGGTCATGTTGCGGCTGTACAGGACATCGGTCAGGCCACTGTTGGAATATTGTGTGCAATTCTGGTCTCCTTCCTATCAGAACGATGTTGTGAAGCTTGAAACGGTTCAGAAAAGATTTACAAGGATGATGCCAGAGTTTGAGGATCTGAGCTTCAGGGAAAGGCTGAACAGGCTGGGGGTGTTTTCCCTGGAGTGTCGGAGACTGAGGGGTGACCTTACAGAGGTTTACAAAATTATGAGAGGCATGGACATTATAAATAGGCAAAGTCTTTTCCCTGGGGTGGGGGAGTCCAGAACTAGAGGGCATAGGTTTAAAGTGAGAGGGGAAACATATAAAAGAGACCTAAGGGACAACTTTTTCACACATAGGGTGAGAGGTGTATGGAACGAGCTGCCAGAGGATGTGGAGGAGTCTGGTACAATTGCAACACTTAAGAGGCATTTGGATGGGTATATGAATAGAAAGGGTTTGGAGGGATATGGGCCAAGTGCTGGCAGATGGGACTAGATTGGTTTGGGATATCTGGTCAGCATGGACAGGTTGGACTGAAGGGTCTGTTTCCATGCTATACATCTCTATGACTCTTTGACTCTATTAATCTGATTAAACATGCATTTGCCAAAGTGCAAGTCACTTTCCTGGGCGTTGTGACTAGACGTGGACAAATGGCACCACGGAATGCAAACACAAAGATAATTGAGCAGTTTCCCATGCCATCGGCAAAAACAGCAATACTACAATTCCTGGGATGGAATGTCTTTTATCAAAAGTTCATAGCATATTTTAGCAGTGTGACTGCTTCACTCACTGAATTACTAAAGAAAGGCAAGAAGTTTCAGTGGATAGTGAACTGGCAGAATTCATTTGACAGCCTGAAAGCTGCGTTAACCGCTGCCACACCGAATTATGTAAAGCCATTCAAGGTGGCTATCAATGCAAGTGATATGGGTGTCGGTGCTGTGTTTTTACAGGAAGATGACGAGAAGATCTAAAGACCTAAGGGGTATTTTTCCTGGGAATTGAGCATTCATCAGTAGAAACATTTGACAATTGAGAAGAGACTTCGAGCTTGGTGTCGGTGTTGCAACATTTCAATGTTTATGTTATCAGTAACATATCTGAGACAATCATATCTACTGATCATAATCCATTGAAGTTTGCGGAAAAATTTAAAGACAAAAACTTCTAGGCTGTTTAGATGGAGCTTATTGTTATAGCTATTTAATTTGAAAATTGTACATGTGTAGGACGAGAAAATGTGATTGCCAATGCATTGTCAAGACTTGGATGAGAAAGGGAAGGATTCGATGGTGGGAGTAAAACAGCATGGAATGGAATTTAGATTGCATGTTTGCATATTTATAGTCAATGTAACGTATATTGATGCTGCAGTGTACAAACATTTGAAGATTATGGAGTTTAAAACTGAAGCTGTCTTTGGATATTGATGGTTCATTTTTGAAGGGGGAGGTGTGATGATGCTGCTTCTTAAACAAGGTTATAGAACATAGAACTGTTATGTTATCTAGGTGGGTAACTCTAGTTTATCTTGCTTAGCCTAGGGATT
The DNA here is from genome assembly GCF_020745735.1 of Hemiscyllium ocellatum. Taxonomy (NCBI): domain Eukaryota; kingdom Metazoa; phylum Chordata; class Chondrichthyes; order Orectolobiformes; family Hemiscylliidae; genus Hemiscyllium; species Hemiscyllium ocellatum. The sequence goes on along the minus strand of NC_083435.1, from coordinate 46,163,160 downwards.
ATTCCTCCGTACCTTCAGTGAGGCCGTTACCGGTAGTGAATACCCTTGGTGAGAATTTTAACTACTGTCTGGTCCTAGAAACTTCCAACCCGGTTAGGCTTTATCGTAGGTCTATAGGTCATCCTTCAGTATTACCCCTTTCACCTATGAGTGAGAGCGGCTCGCCTTGAGCCAACCAAGCACCTTCCTACCGTTTGTAGTTCTTAACACTTCACAATAATAATACCAATATATCTTAATCAAATAACTGTTCGGCGATTCGTGAATGTATGTAAATTAAAAATGTAATTTATTGAAACATAAGAAAAGCAATCAATCTACAGTTACTCACTCTTAGCCTTACGGTTTTCTTAGCTCAAAATCCCGATTTAAAGTCGCGAGTCAAAATTACTTTAGTTTCTTAGATTCTTCTTCAGTCAAAGTTCCGATTCAAAGTCGCGGGTCGAGTTTATCTAGGATAAAGCAGAGCTTAGTTCCCTAAGTGTCCCTCAGGGGGATCTTTTGAGCAGGTGGCAAGTTAGTTGTCTCTTGTTTGAGATCTTTTGATATTGGTTCAATATGCACAAATGTGTCTTTTGTAGCAAGCCTGTTTTGGTTCAGTAGCCGAAGCGACATTGGTTCAGTGTCTCCTGTCAGCTAGTGGCAGGAGCGATTTGCCTGCTGTGAAGCTCTGCTTATATCCCTTACAAAGTTTGTCAAGCAATTACGTCATTAGTTCTAAGGACTGGGATCAGCTGTTTTACACCCGCTTAAAATCGTGCCGCGGTCAGCATTTAACACATGCTTGTTTAAAGGTCGCGTTTAATATCATTAGCATACAATAGCAAAGGGTTAGTGTGCAAACTTCAAATAGGTTTATCTGTTACGTGTCCGAAGTGAGCTTTTCAATGTTGATGATTCAGGTTCTCGTGACCTCTTGTTAAGCGTCCGAAGTGAGCTTTTCAATGTGGGTGATTCAGGTTCCCGTGACATCCCCCTCTTGAAAAGTGAGATTCGGTCAAGCGATTGTTTTTTAGTCCATAATAATAAAGTCTCCATACAATTGTACAGTATATTAAACATGCCAAGCCATACCTAATCAAAATGGTGAGGCTGTTGCTCATCTCCACCACTGTTGGCACTGCCACAGGCCGACCTCCTGTGTTTTGATGTCGATTTCAAGTATAATTCTCTTATTAATTTAACGAATGTAAATATCATGAAGAAAAAATCGATTCAAAGTCTTAGTCCTGCTTGGTTCCTTAAATTCATGCCGACTTTATTCCAGGCTTTAATTTTACTACCTTCAGCCTTGGCTAATCGTCGGTGCTGGTTTTTTCGGATCAGTTGTTGCAATACATAATAAAATGTTCAAGCTTAGTTTAGTCCATATCCTGTTATATCGTAGGCAGGTTAGTCAACCGGTGATCTTGTCAGAGTCACATATTATGCATTGGTTTTGGTTGTAATCGTCTAGTAGTGAGATGGGTTTACTTCACCATCCTTGGTTATTATGATGTTGTCATTTTTCACCGATGATCCGTTTCCATCCATTTTTTGCTTAGCCGTCTGCATAAGGGGGTGGTCGTTGTAAGTGTTGTGCAAGTTGTTGCCATTCCGATAACGTAAGTTTTTGGTTCAAGAGTTTGTTGCTTGGTTTCTGCCATTTTGGCTTTTTGGTTTTAGGATCGAGATCCTTTTGGTTCAGGTTTTTTGGTTTATTGGTTTTTGGATCGAGATCCTTTTGGTTCAGGTTTTTTGGTTTATTGGTTTTTGGTTCAGAATCTTTGGTTTCTTGGTTTTTGGTTCGTTTACTGGTTTGTTGTATTGGTTTTGGTTTGTTTTGATAAGAGGTTGTTTGTAAAATAGAATATCCAATTATTAAAAGTTTTATCACAAAAAAGAGTCTTAGTGCATAATACATCCAGCCCGGTTGATATTGAATACTAACCGTTATGCTGGCCATGATTAAAATTAAGCATGTGGAATATCCTCGCCTATTACTGCTCCAATATCTGAATCTATACTCTACCCCTAATATTAATAAAAATGCTATCATAATTCCTAAAACTAGGCTAGCTGTTTCCGTATTTGTTATGTCCCATAGCGCTTGTCCTCCTATAACTAATATGTATATGGGAATGGGTATCTTATGTTTAAGTGTGTCCCAGAGGGTTACTGGGAGTACAGTTGGGTGTTTCTGGTTCTTTAGGAATTCAATTACTTTATTGTATTTTTGTAAATTCTGATCCATTATTTTCCTGTGATCGAAATAGTGGGATTATTTGTAGGTATAAGGCCTTTAATTAGTGGTTTGGCGAATGGCCATACCACCACTACCAGTATCCATATAATCATTACTCCTACCAGGAAGGGGGCCAAATCTTCCAATCCGAACCAACTAAGTATCCAATAAATCCAATCATATATCTGTATCCATATATTCGCAGCTTTGCTCGTTGCATATGTGACTCTGTCTTGTATAGAACCCCACGCTATATTACTTGTGTGTTCTTTTACCCATATCTGCAGTTCTTCTTTTAGGGTTTTTTGTTCATTTCTCCTCGCTATCGTTATTTTATTTTTTAGATCTTTCAGCTGTTCATCTATTGTTTGTCCTGTAAAGTGGATCTCCATCCACTCCTGATCTGAGTATTCTGTTAAGAGCCTTTCTAGATGAGCTATGTTTGGGTCAGGTCTATCAATGTTTAGTCTGATCTCTTTTTTGTATGGTGTTTTCTGTTTTTTATTTTCCTTAATCAGTTCTCCATTACATCCTTTATCTCCTGTCTTGACCTTAAATTCTCCTGACTGATTGGTTAGCCATGTATTTCCTGTGGGGAAATATTCTACATAACAATCTTTTTTCCAATATATCGTTATATTCTTGTTACAAGGTCTGAGTGTAATTATATTTCCTTCCATTATCTCACAGGGTCTATCCTTTATCTTTGAACATTTTTCTCTTTTCATCCAGTCATTTTTTAGGCTCATCCATATGGGTCTTTGTATGTTAGTATTCACGTTAACGTTTCTTAGTACTTTACTTATTTTTACCAGGCTAATATAAATGTTTTGTTCCTTTTTCCTCTATTTGTGTTATAACTACCTGGGCTGTATAATCTTCTATAGTTCGGTTTTCTGATTTTATCACATTGTGTAGCCAATTTTGTTTAAGGTTACTTAATTGTTGCCTAAGACTGTTTTTTCCTTTTTCCCATGCCAATGTTTTCTGAATTGTAATTAGCTCCTTTATGATGTCTTTTCCTGCCTCCCATTGGATTTTTTGTCTTTGGAACATATCTTTTATGTGGTCTTCTGCTTGCTGTTGCCTGTTGTTGTTATTATTATTATTATTGTTGTTATTATTATTATTGTTAGCATTATTGATTAAAGCTATTCTCATCGCTGGGGATTGTTCCCAAAATGAACCATTTTTCTTGTTTTTGTAACAGTACAATTTACCCCAATGAAAACACCAGACGGTGTCATCTTCTACCTTTATTTCTGCATTAGTTCTGGTAATATTTTTTAACATTTTACTAAAGTGCTTTTTGTACCAGTCTGCATATACTGATTTCCACTTCATATTAAGATCTTCTTGTTTATAGTTGCTAATGTTCTTATAGTTGTCATATGGGACTTTATAAGTATAATCGCATTTGAATATTCCCTCTTGTATATATACCACTTTTCCACTATTGGGTGTTCTGCAATGCCATGGTCCATGGGTTTCGTTTCTTTTACACTGTGTCTCCTTTGTGCATTTCTTACTGAATCCATCCTTGCAGCAGTGGGTTTTGCTGGTGCATCCTATTATATGGGTTTCATTCTTATAATAGTGATAACAGGCGTTATTGGTTTGTCTATCGAATTCCTCGGTCTCTTCTATCCAAAAGTGTGATTTGGGGTTGGCATATTCTATCGCCTTTCCAATTCGATGATGGTGACAGGGGTCTAAGTATGGGTTAATAAGTTTCCTTATCTTACTTCCATTATTTGTTGTCATGACCTCTTTTATTATCTCTCTACTCTTTCTCTGGAAAATGGAGTGATCACAAATAATGAGAATTTGATTAGTGCGGGGTTCCCTCCTTACTTCATATCTTCCTAGGTTGGGTACTGTCGCATCATCTTCCCCTAATAACGTTATATATACTTGGTCATCATTATTTTGGGCCCATAATCTTTGTCCTTTTATTGCTCCTCCTTCCTTCTGATATTTCCATTTTCCTATGGCCTCCATAATAATTGGATGTTGAGTGTTTCTATTATTTAGGGGGTGTCCCTGATCTGGATATGAGCAATTATAATATGTTTCGTCTTCTGTAGCCTGAGTGCTTGGGTTTTCGGTGTATATACAATATAACCATTTTTCCCTTTCCAATTCCGTCTGATTTGTCTGGTTCCCTTTGATTCCTTGTATACTATATTTCTTTAGTTCCTTTTGCCATCTATCTAGCATTTTGTCAATTTCTTCGTCTTGTTCTAGGTCTTCACTTCCTAGTTCCTGTTTTAGTGCTATTTTATCTAACCAGAATTCACATCCTTCTAATTTTGTTCCTACTTCTTCTGCTGAGGGTCTAGGATCTTGTATCTCTTCATATAGTTGTGCATTTATTCCTTGATGTAGCATTATTCCTATTCCTATTATTATCCAACTCCGCATTGTACCTCCAGTAATTATTGTTGCCATGCCTATCAAAGATGTTGTGTTTGTGTTTATCTCATCTACTCTGGCACATTCTATATTTTTATTTACTACATCTTTTAGTATTCCTCCTACTGTCAGGAATATTATGACCGTTATCAAGAGAACATGTTGACCTATTTTGAAAATACTGCATCTGGTGTTTTGCCTCGTTAGGTGTTCTTTTTCGTCCTTATTCTTTTTCTCCTTTTTTACTTTCTTTTTTCTAGCTCTGATTCCTTTTTCTAAATCTTTGCTTTGCACCTTTTTTGTGTTATACTGTTTCCACCATTTCTTCCAATTTATGCTAACCCTTTTTGTCTGAGGTGAGAATTTTTCTTGTGCTGCTTTACTCTCTCCCTCTTCCATTTCCTTTAGGTATAATTCTATCCATTCAGTCATTCTTTTGTGACGGGTCTAATATTGTCAATTGAAAGTACCCTTTCCTTACCTTCTTTTCCAACTGTTACTGTTCTGTCTCCTACTTTGATTACCTGTTGAGGTAAATAATATCTAGGTTTAAAGGCTTTGCTTGTTTTGTTCTGTTTTTTCTCTTGTATCCAATCTCCTCTTTTAGGTTCTCAATATTTTCTTTCTGTTTTTATATTTTCTAATCTTTTTTCTCTCATTTCTTTTTTCTTTTCCTGTAGCATGTCCAGCCATTCTTTTTTCATCTTTCCCTGCTCTGGGGTTTCTGGTTTATTTTGAGTGTTCATTTGTACCCCAAACTTTAGATAGTGCGGAGTTATATGGTTCTCTGCTCCTACTAAGTCTATGGGCGTATTATTGATGGCCAGCTGTACCTCCTTTAACCAATGACTCCAACTTCCTCCACGAGAGGCCAACATTTTTGCCAGGGCTAGTTTGACATCTTGGTTTCTCCGTTCTACCTTTCCTGCCGATTCAGGATGGTAAGGTGTGCTAAACTCCAACTGTATCCCATGAGAGTAACACCACATGTTAAAGTCCTGTTTTTTAAATCCAGGTCCTTGGTCTGAGTGAATTACTCTGGGAGGTCCATTAGCGACCAGCATCAGCTCACTAGCTTCTATGACATCTTGGGCTCTACAACTGTTTGTCGGTGTCAGGGTGGTAAATCCAGTACATTCATCAATTATTACTAGACAATATTTAGTAGGCCTTTTAAATGGTTTTTTTACCATGGGAGGTCGGTAATGGGCCGATAAAATCCATTATCCATTTATCTCCTGGTTCCATGTTTTGTGGCCTAATTATGTAAGGTTCTTTTTTAATTCCTCCTTTTTTTGTTGTATTTCAGGCATATTTTACATTCTTGGCAGTATTTTTTAGTTTCTTGTTTTATCCCTGGCCACCAGTATTTCTGGAGTAAATGGGATTGTGTGGTCTTTATTCCTGGGTGTGTAGCACCCAAGCCTGTGTGTGCCCGTTCTATTATTTTCTTTTTTTCTGATTTTGGTGGTATTATTTTTCCCTGCTCATTCTTCTGGCCTTTAATCTTGGTCATAACCGTACCATCTTCCTTTTCCCAATATTCCTGATTTTCTGGAAACACTGGCGGGTTTTCTCCTTTTAGCAATGCTTCTAGTTCTTTGTCCTGCTTCTCCCTCTTCATCTGTCTAGTTATTACTCTCTGTTGATAGATTCCGCCTGAGCTTGCTACTTTGGCTGCCCTGTCTGCCAAATCATTTCCCTTTTTGTGCTCACCTTCCTTTTGGTGTCCTCTTATGTGTATAACTTTTGTATTGTCTAGGTTTTCTTTGTACTTAGCTATTTCTTCCCATATTTGTTTATATTGTATGGGATGATTTCTATTCTCATGAAATCCTTTTTCATTCCATTTATTTAATTCCTCAATATAGACTCGACTGGCATAGAAGCTATCTGTACAAATGAGTATACGGAGTTCAGGGGGATATTGGCTTGCTTCTTTTAAGGCTAATTCTAAGGCCTTAAGTTCTGTTTTCTGGGCGGAACCCCCAGTTGGTCCTTCTATTTCTAATATTTTTTCATCTTGGAAATCGTTATCTACTCCAGTCCCTATTACTATTACTATTCCTGTCTGTTTTTCTTCTTTTCCATGTTTGTTAAGTCCCTTTTGTGCGCTTCCGTCTGAATAGATGTAAATATCTGGTTTAGAATTGCCTCCTATTTGTTTTTCCTCTTTAATCTGGAATTTAGGTATCCACCAGGTATCTGTTTTATCTAAACGTGGTCTTATTTCTATAGTGGGGTCTGCTTTTAATGCTTCCCATTTTTCATATCTGGCGGTATGTACTTTCTGACTCTTTTCTATCTTCTGCTGTTTGGATTGTAGTTCTGCTAGATCTGTTTTGATTACTATCTTCCCATCTTCTTGTAATTTCCTGGCTGACTCCATAGCTCTGGTTATCGCCACCCAAGTTTTCTCTAATTTCGGAAATTTCTTTTCTGTGTCTGTAAAATTTAGTGAGACATATTGAAACGGTTTCTTTTGTCCTTCACTGGTTAGTCTGACTGTGGCACTTTCTTGTCCTACTATAACTTCCAGCTCTATATTTTTTCCTGGCTCGTGTTTTCCCATATTTTCTGCTTTATTTAATACTTCAATCAGTTTTTTCTAGCTCATACTGATCCTCTGACGTCCATGAGACTACCTTCTCGGTTAGTTTTTTGTAGAGTGGTCTTGACAGTTCTGCGTACCCTGGGATAAAGTCTCTGGAATAATTCATTAATCCTAATATGGCTTGTAGTTCTTTTATTTTTGTGGGGGGTTTTATTTCTCCTAATTTTTCCATGAATTCTTTTGTAAGTCCTTTTCCTTCATCAGTTAATTCTACCCCTAGATATTTGACGCTTTCTTTGGCAATTTGTGATTTTCCTAGTCCTATTATGTATCCTGCGTGGAATAGGCTTTCTAGTATTTTGTGGAGACACTTAAAGTGCTCATCCAAGTCGGAATGGGTAATGTATATGTCATCGACATAGCATTCAATGTGTCCTGGTTCTGCTAAGTCCTGTATCGTTTCTCTGACTTTTGCGGAGAATATTACTGGACTGTTTAAGTATGCTTGTGGTAACCTGGTCCATACCAGTTGCCTTCCTTTGGTATCTGTTATAGCTATATATTTTTGTTCTTCTTCTGGGATGGGGTGACTCCAAAATCCGTTTGATAAATCTAATGTAGGCTTATATTTTTCCCTTTTTAAGGTATTTAGAGTAACCTGAGCTCCTTTAAAGTACGGTGAAAAGGGCACCGATTTGGAGTTTAAGTCTCGGTAGTCGCAGACCAAGCGGTATTTGCCTGGCTTGCCGGGTTTTGGCACTCCCATTAGTGGAGTATTATAGGGTGATCCTTGTTCCACTAGAACTCCTTGTTCTTCCAATCTGTTTATTACCCTTTGAATTTCTTTAGCTATTTCTGGTTTATTTATCCCATATTTTTTCTTTATTTCAAAGTGTCCCATGCCTGTTGGTACTGGTTCAATGTTTAACTTTCCACAATGATATGAGTCTTTCTGCCATATTTCCCAATGGGTATTGATTAGGTCAGTAATTTTGGCTTTTATTTTTGGATCTTTAACCTGCTCTAGTATCTTTTCCTTATCTGCTTCTCTATTGTCTTCTGTTTCTTCTAGTAGCCTATACTTTTGTACTTCTGGCCATCCAATTATTAATTTTTGTCCATGTTGAATCAAATTTGGGACTATAAGGGCTTCTGCTTGAATTTGTTTTCCGTTTCCTAGAGTGAGTCTAATTTTCCCTACATCTGTTTGTTGGATAGGAGATCCTATTCCCTGATATTGTTCTTGCCTGATTATTTTAATTTTTAGTTTATCTGACAATTTCTTATCTATCAAGGACATCTCTGCCCCAGTATCTAGCATCATTGTGAGTCATTGTTCTCGGTTAGGTCTGTAGCCTTCTATCTTTCCTCTTTCTTCAGGATATCTTGTTTGTTGTTGTTTTGGGCTTATTTTCACCATTCTTGTCTGGTGAGGTTTTTGCTTATTTCTTTCGCCTCCCTGGGCATGTATTCTGGCTGGCCCTGACGTTTGAGCCCTTCCCTGGTTGTCTCTATGGGTTGGTTGTGGGGGTCCCTGTGGGATTCTTTGTGGATGTTCATTTCCCTGTTGCCTGTTTCCCTGATAATTATTTCCTTGATGGTTATTTCCCCCTCTTGGTCCTTGGGGCTGGTAATTTGGAATTGGGTTGTTTCCTCTATAATTAGGACTTATCCAGGGTCTGGAATCTGGGTTCCGAGGTCCTATTTGTCCGGGTCCCTGATAGTCAAACCTTTCTACCATTTGTCCTAGTGGTTCATATTGTGGTCGATAAGTCCATTGTCCTTTTGGTCCTGGGTGTCTTTTATTACCTTGTCCCTGTCTCTTCGGCTCAATCTTAGGTTTTTCTGTTCTTTTCTCTTCAGGGGTATTGGCGTGAGGGTTTTCCTTTCCTATTCTATCTAGTGAAAGATTTAATGATTCTCCTAACTCCGTTAAGGTTTGTCTAAATATTTGCCAAGGGTTTTGTCCTGGTCGGGCGTTATTTACTGCTGTTCTCAGATAGTTAGTGTGGGTCTCATTTCTGAGGCTCCTAAATAATTGGTTTCGGACCTGTACAAAATTTATTTCTAGATCTTCTGCCGCTTGAGTTATTTGCATTAGGGTTCTTCCTGAGTCAAGAAGAGTTTTAAATATTCTATTTGCTGCTTCTGCCCTTTCAGTTCCATACACCCGAAAATGGGCTTCATGGAGTAGTGTTAATAGGCTGATGGTGGTATTTTCTTCCTGATCTAAACAAGGACAATCTATGGCCTTAAATAGGTCACTTATTTCCCTGGGAGTTAGTCCTTCCAAAAATGCTCTTGATTTTTCGTAATTGGCTATTATGTATTTTATTGCTGCTCTGTCTTCGGTTGGGATGTTGGGGAAGCATACCTTAAAGTTTTTTAATGACGGGTCCCCATATACTCGTCTGGCTGCCAATTGTTGAACGGGTCCTGGTCCCTGTCTTGAGTTATTTATTAACCATCTGGCTTTGTCCGCAGCGTGTTGGGCTACTAATGCTTGTGCTGCTATCCTTCTGTTTGCCGGTATCTGTCTTACTCTATCGGGTGGGACTATAATTTGTAATGCTATGTCTTCGGCCCAGGCATGTGCTGTCATTCCTGGTATATGCGGGACTTCTCTGCCTTTAAGGTCAGGTTCTGCTCTGATTATTGTTATTGCCTGTTGTTCTGGTAGTACACTTGCAGAATGTAAACAGGGTTCTACTCGATTTCCTTGCCCATCATCTCCTACGACCCCGTCATAGTGATGGTGCGTTCCCTCTTGATATTCTATCCTGAACCTATATCTTACTCCTGCGGGGACAGGATCTCCTGCCTGTCTGTCTAATCCCTGGAGTATTGATTCGTCTGCTCCTAGTCTCACTACCTGTCCTCTCAGGGCCGGTGGTGAAACTGCGTCCTGGTCCCCTGCTGCCAGGATTTCCTCCCAAGTATTTCTAAAGTACTCTTGAGGAATGGCCATTTTATATTTTTATAGGAGCTCCGTTTGTATTTGCTGTTCCCAGTACAGATGGGAAGTTATTTGGTGTTATAAGATAATATTGGTCGTGAAGCTCAAGATTAGTGCAATCTCTCGAGCCCCACGTTGGGCGCCAATTGTTATGTTATCTAGGTGGGTAACTCTAGTTTATCTTGCTTAGCCTAAGGATTATTCCTCCGTACCTTCAGTGAGGCCGTTACCGGTAGTGAATACCCTTGGTGAGAATTTTAACTACTATCTGGTCCTAGAAACTTCCAACCCGGTTAGGCTTTATCGTAGGTCTATAGGTCATCCTTCAGTATTACCCCTTTCACCTATGAGTGAGAGCGGCTCGCCTTGGGCCAACCAAGCACCTTCCTACCGTTTGTAGTTCTTAACACTTCAAAATAATAATACCAATATATCTTAATCAAATAACTGTTCGGCGATTCGTGTGTGCATGTAAATTAAAAATGTAATTTATTGAAACATAAGAAAAGCAATCAATCTACAGTTACTCACTCTTAGCCTTACGGTTTTCTTAGCTCAAAATCCCGATTTAAAGTCGCGAGTCAAAATTACTTTAGTTTCTTAGATTCTTCTTCAGTCAAAGTTCTGAATCAAAGTCGCGAGTCGAGTTTACCTAGGATAAAGCAGAGCTTAGTTCCCTAAGTGTCCCTCAAAGGGATCTTTTGAGCAGGCTGCAAGTTAGTTGTCTCTTGTTTGAGATCTTTTGATATTGGTTCAATATGCACAAATGTGTCTTTTGTAGCAAGCCTGTTTTGGTTCAGTAGCCGAAGCCACATTGGTTCAGTGTCTCCTGTCAGCTGGTGGCAGGAGCGATTTGCCTGCTGTGAAGCTCTGCTTATATCCCTTACAAAGTTTGTCAAGCAATTACGTCATTAGTTCTAAGGACTGGGATCAGCTGTTTTACACCCGCTTAAAATCGTGCCGCGGTCAGCATTTAACACATGCTCGCTTAAAGGTCGCGTTTAATATCGTTAGCATACAATAGCATAGGGTTAGTGTGCAAACTTCAAATAGGTTTATCTGTTAAGTGTCCGAAGTGGGCTTTTCAATGTTGATGATTCAGGTTCTTGTGACCTCTTGTTAAGTGTCCGAAGTGAGCTTTTCAATGTTGATGATTCAGGTTCTCGTGACCTCTTGTTAAGTGTCCGAAGTGAGCTTTTCAATGTTGATGATTCAGGTTCTTGTGACCTCTTGTTAAGTGTCCGAAGTGAGCTTTTCAATGTGGATGATTCAGGTTCCCGTGACATCCCCCTCTTGAAAAGCGAGATTCGGTCAAGCGATTGTTTTTTAGTCCATAATAATAAAGTCTCCATACAATTGTACAGTATATTAAACATGCCAAGCCATACCTAATCAAAATGGTGAGGCTGTTGCTCATCTCCACCACTGTTGGCACTGCCACAGGCCGATCTCCTGTGTTTTGATGTCGATTTCAAGTTTAATGCACTTATTAATTTAACGAATGTAAATATCATGAAGAAAAAATCGATTCAAAGTCTTCGTCCTGCTTGGTTCCTTAAATTCATGCCGACTTTATTCCAGGCTTTAATTTTACTACCTTCAGCCTTGGCTAATCGTCGGTGCTGGTTTTTTCGGATCAGTTGTTGCAATACATAATAAAATGTTCAAGCTTAGTTTAGTCCATATCCTGTTATATCATAGGCAGGTTAATCAACCGGTGATCTTGTCAGAGTCACATATTATGCATTGGTTTTGGTTGTAATCGTCTAGTAGTGAGATGGGTTTACTTCACCATCCTTGGTTATTATGATGTTGTCATTTTTCACCGATGATCCATTTCCATCCATTTTTTGCTTAGCCGTCTGCATAAGGGGGTGGTCGTTATAAGTGTTGCGCAAGTTGTTGCCATTCCGATAACGTAAGTTTTTGGTTCAAGAGTTTGTTGCTTGGTTTCTGCCATTTTGGCTTTTTGGTTTTAGGATCGAGATCCTTTTGGTTCAGGTTTTTTGGTTTATTGGTTTTAGGATCGAGATCCTTTTGGTTCAGGTTTTTTGGTTTATTGGTTTTTGGATCGAGATCCTTTTGGTTCATGTTTTTTGGTTTATTGGTTTTTGGTTCAGAATCTTTGGTTTCTTGGTTTTTGGTTCGTTTACTGGTTTGTTGTATTGGTTTTGGTTTGTTTTGATAAGAGGTTGCTTGTAAAATAGAATATCCAATTATTAAAAGTTTTATCACAAAAAAGAGTCTTAGTACATAATACATCCAGTCCGGTTGATATTGAATACTGGCCATGACTAAAATTAAGCATGTGGAATATCCTCGCCTATTACTGCACCAATATCTGAATCTATACTCTACCCCTAATATTAATAAAAATGCTATCATAATTCCTAAAACTAGGCTAGCTGTTTCCGTATTTGTTCTGTCCCATAGCGCTTGTCCTCCTATAACTAATATGTATATGGGAATGGGTATCTTATGTTTAAGTGTGTCCCAGAGGGTTACTGGGAGTATTGTTGGGTGTTTCTGGTTCTTTAGGAATTCAATTACTTTATTGCATTTTTGTAAATACTGATCCATTATTTTCCTGTGATCGAAATAGTGGGATTATTTGTAGGTATAAGGCCTTTAATTAGTGGTTTGGCGAATGGCCATACCACCACTACCAGTATCCATATAATCATTACTCCTACCAGGAAGGGGGCCAAATCTTCCAATCCGAACCAACTTAGTATCCAATAAATCCAATCATATATCTGTATCCATATATTCGCGGCTTTGCTCGTTGCATATGTGACTCTGTCTTGTATAGAACCCCACGCTATATTACTTGTGTGTTCTTTTACCCATATCTGCAGTTCTTCTTTTAGGGTTTTTTGTTCATTTCTCCTCGCTATCGTTATTTTATTTTTTAGATCTTTCAGCTGTTCATCTATTGTTTGTCCTGTAAAGTGGATCTCCATCCACTCCTGATCTGAGTATTCTGTTAAGAGCCTTTCTAGATGAGCTATGTTTGGGTCAGGTCTATCAATGTTTAGTCTGATCACTTTTTTGTATGGTGTTTTCTGTTTTTTATTTTCCTTAATCAGTTCTCCATTACATCCTTTATCTCCTGTCTTGACCTTAAATTCTCCTGACTGATTGGTTAGCCATGTATTTCCTGTGGGGAAATATTCTACATAACAATCTTTTTTCCAATATATCGTTATATTCTTGTTACAAGGTCTGAGTGTAATTATATTTCCTTCCATTATCTCATAGGGTCTATCCTTTATCTTTGAACATTTTTCTCTTTTCATCCAGTCATTTTTTAGGCTCATCCATATGGGTCTTTGTATTTTAGTATTCATGTTAACGTTTCTTAGTACTTTACTTATTTTTACCAGGCTAATATAAATGTTTTGTTCCTTTTTCCTCTATTTGTGTTATAACTACCTGGGTTGTATAATCTTCTATAGTTCGGTTTTCTGATTTTATCACATTGTGTAGCCAATTTTGTTTAAGGTTACTTAATTGTTGCCTAAGACTGTTTTTTCCTTTTTCCCATGCCAATGTTTTCTGAATTGTGATTAGCTCCTTTATGATGTCTTTTCCTGCCTCCCATTGGATGTTTTGTCTTTGGAACATATCTTTTATGTAGTCTTCTGCTTGCTGTTGCCTGCTGTTGTTATTATTATTATTGTTGTTATTATTATTATTGTTAGCATTATTGATTAAAGCTATTCTCATCGCTGGGGATTGTTCCCAAAATGAACCATTTTTCTTGTTTTTGTAACAGTACAATTTACCCCAATGAAAACACCAGACGGTGTCATCTTCTACCTTTATTTCTGCATTAGTTCTGGTAATATTTTTTAACATTTTACTAAAGTGCTTTTTATATCAGTCTGCATATACTGATTTCCACTTCATATTAAGATCTTCTTGTTTATAGTTGCTAATGATCTTATAGTTGTCATATGGGACTTTATAAGTATAATCACATTTGAATATTCCCTCTTGTATATATACCACTTTTCCATTATTGGGTGTTCTGCAATGCCATGGTCCATGGGTTTCATTTCTTTTACACTGTGTCTCCTTTGTGCATTTCTTACTGAATCCATCCTTGCAGCAGTGGGTTTTGCTGGTGCATCCTATTATATGGGTTTCATTCTTATAATAGTGATAACAGGCGTTATTGGTTTGTCTATCGAATTCCTCGGTCTCTTCTATCCAAAAGTGTGATTTGGGGTTGGCACATTCTATCGCCTTTCCAATTCGATGATGGTGACAGGGGTCTAAGTATGGGTTAATAAGTTTCCTTATCTTACTTCCATTATTTGTTGTCATGACCTCTTTTATTATCTCTCTACTCTTTCTCTGGAAAATGGAGTGATCACAAATAATGAGAATTTGATTAGTGCGGGGTTCCCTCCTTACTTCATATCTTCCTAGGTTGGGTAATGTCGCATCATCTTCCCCTAATAACGTTATATATACTTGGTCATCATTATTTTGGGCCCATAATCTTTGTCCTTTTATTGCTCCTCCTTCCTTCTGATATTTCCATTTTCCTATGGCCTCCATAATAATTGGATGTTGAGTGTTTCTATTATTTAGGGGGTGTCCCTGATCTGGATATGAGCAATTATAATATGTTTCGTCTCCTGTAGCCTGAGTGCTTGGGTTTTCGGTGTATATACAATATAACCATTTTTCCCTTTCCAATTCCGTCTGATTTGTCTGGTTCCCTTTGATTCCTTGTATACTATATTTCTTTAGTTCCTTTTGCCATCTATCTAGCATTTTGTCAATTTCTTCGTCTTGTTCTAGGTCTTCACTTTCTAGTTCCTGTTTTAGCGCTATTTTATCTAACCAGAATTCACATCCTTCTAATTTTGTTCCTACTTCTTCTGCTGAGGGTCTAGGATCTTGTATCTCTTCATATAGTTGTGCATTTATTCCTTGATGTAGCATTATTCCTATTCCTATTATTATCCAACTCCGCATTGTACCTCCAGTAATTATTGTTGCCATGCCTATCAAAGATGTTGTGTTTGTGTTTATCTCATCTACTCTGGCACATTCTATATTTTTATTTACTACATCTTTTAGTATTCCTCCTACTGTCAGGAATATTATGACCGTTATCAAGAGAATATGTTGACCTATGTTGAAAATACTGCATCTGGTGTTTTGCCTCGTTAGGTGTTCTTTTTCGTCCTTATTCTTTTTCTCCTTTTTTACTTTCTTTTTTCTAGCTCTGATTCCTTTTTCTAAATCTTTGCTTTGCACCTTTTTTGTGTTATACTGTTTCCACCATTTCTTCCAATTTATGCTAACCCTTTTTGTCTGAGGTGAGAATTTTTCTTGTGCTGCTTTACTCTCTCCCTCTTCCATTTCCTTTAGGTATAATTCTATCCATTCAGTCATTCTTTTGTGACGGGTCTAATATTGTCAATTGAAAGTACCCTTTCCTTACCTTCTTTTCCAACTGTTACTGTTCCGTCTCCTACTTTGATTACCTGTTGAGGTAAATAATATCTAGGTTTAAAGGCTTTGCTTGTTTTGTTCTGTTTTTTCTCTTGTATCCAATCTCCTATTTTAGGTTCCCAATATTTTCTTTCTGTTTTTATATTTTCTAATCTTTTTTCTCTCATTTCTTTTTTCTTTTCCTGTAGCATGTCCAGCCATTCTTTTTTCATCTTTCCCTGCTCTGGGGTTTCTGGTTTATTTTGAGTGTTCATTTGTACCCCAAACTTTAGATAGTGCGGAGTTATATGGTTCTCTGCTCCTACTAAGTCTATGGGCGTATTATTGATGGCCAGCTGTACCTCCTTTAACCAATGACTCCAACTTCCTCCGCGAGAGGCCAACATTTTTGCCAGGGCTAGTTTGACATCTTGGTTTCTCCGTTCTACCTTTCCTGCCGATTCAGGATGGTAAGGTGTGCTAAACTCCAACTGTATCCCATGAGAGTAACACCACATGTTAAAGTCCTGTTTTTTAAATCCAGGTCCTTGGTCTGAGTGAATTACTCTGGGAGGTCCATTAGCGACCAGCATCAGCTCACTAGCTTCTATGACATCTTGGGCTCCACAACTGTTTGTCGGTGTCAGGGTGGTAAATCCAGTACATTCATCAATTATTACTAGACAATATTTAGTAGGCCTTTTAAATGGTTTTTTTACCATGGGAGGTCGGTAATGGGCCGATAAAATCCATTATCCATTTATCTCCTGGTTCCATGTTTTGTGGCCTAATTATGTAAGGTTCTTTTTTAATTCCTCCTTTTTTTGTTGTATTTCAGGCATATTTTACATTCTTGGCAGTATTTTTTAGTTTCTTGTTTTATCCCTGGCCACCAGTATTTCTGGAGTAAATGGGATTGTGTGGTCTTTATTCCTGGGTGTGTAGCACCCAAGCCTGTGTGTGCCCGTTCTATTATTTTCTTTTTTTCTGATTTTGGTGGTATTATTTTTCCCTGCTCATTCTTCTGGCCTTTAATCTTGGTCATAACCGTACCATCTTCCTTTTCCCAATATTCCTGATTTTCTGGAAACACTGGCGGGTTTTCTCCTTTTAGCAATGCTTCTAGTTCTTTGTCCTGCTTCTCCCTCTTCATCTGTCTAGTTATTACTCTCTGTTGATAGATTCCGCCTGAGCTTGCTACTTTGGCTGCCCTGTCTGCCAAATCATTTCCCTTTTTGTGCTCACCTTCCTTTTGGTGTCCTCTTATGTGTATAACTTTTGTATTGTCTAGGTTTTCTTTGTACTTAGCTATTTCTTCCCATATTTGTTTATATTGTATGGGATGATTTCTATTCTCATGAAATCCTTTTTCATTCCATTTATTTAATTCCTCAATATAGACTCGACTGGCATAGAAGCTATCTGTACAAATGAGTATACGGAGTTCAGGGGGATATTGGCTTGCTTCTTTTAAGGCTAATTCTAAGGCCTTAAGTTCTGTTTTCTGGGCGGAACCCCCAGTTGGTCCTTCTATTTCTAATATTTTTTCATCTTGGAAATCGTTATCTACTCCAGTCCCTATTACTATTACTATTCCTGTCTGTTTTTCTTCTTTTCCATGTTTGTTAAGTCCCTTTTGTGCGCTTCCGTCTGAATAGATGTAAATATCTGGTTTAGAATTGCCTCCTATTTGTTTTTCCTCTTTAATCTGGAATTTAGGTATCCACCAGGTATCTGTTTTATCTAAACGTGGTCTTATTTCTATAGTGGGGTCTGCTTTTAATGCTTCCCATTTTTCATATCTGGCGGTATGTACTTTCTGACTCTTTTCTATCTTCTGCTGTTTGGATTGTAGTTCTGCTAGATCTGTTTTGATTACTATCTTCCCATCTTCTTGTAATTTCCTGGCTGACTCCATAGCTCTGGTTATCGCCACCCAAGTTTTCTCTAATTTCGGAAATTTCTTTTCTGTGTCTGTAAAATTTAGTGAGACATATTGAAACGGTTTCTTTTGTCCTTCACTGGTTAGTCTGACTGTGGCACTTTCTTGTCCTACTATAACTTCCAGCTCTATATTTTTTCCTGGCTCGTGTTTTCCCATATTTTCTGCTTTATTTAATACTTCAATCAGTTTTTTCTAGCTCATACTGATCCTCTGACGTCCATGAGACTACCTTCTCGGTTAGTTTTTTGTAGAGTGGTCTTGACAGTTCTGCGTACCCTGGGATAAAGTCTCTGGAATAATTCATTAATCCTAATATGGCTTGTAGTTCTTTTATTTTTGTGGGGGGTTTTATTTCTCCTAATTTTTCCATGAATTCTTTTGTAAGTCCTTTTCCTTCATCAGTTAATTCTACCCCTAGATATTTGACGCTTTCTTTGGCAATTTGTGATTTTCCTAGTCCTATTATGTATCCTGCGTGGAATAGGCTTTCTAGTATTTTGTGGAGACACTTAAAGTGCTCATCCAAGTCGGAATGGGTAATGTATATGTCATCGACATAGCATTCAATGTGTCCTGGTTCTGCTAAGTCCTGTATCGTTTCTCTGACTTTTGCGGAGAATATTACTGGACTGTTTAAGTATGCTTGTGGTAACCTGGTCCATACCAGTTGCCTTCCTTTGGTATCTGTTATAGCTATATATTTTTGTTCTTCTTCTGGGATGGGGTGACTCCAAAATCCGTTTGATAAATCTAATGTAGGCTTATATTTTTCCCTTTTTAAGGTATTTAGAGTAACCTGAGCTCCTTTAAAGTACGGTGAAAAGGGCACCGATTTGGAGTTTAAGTCTCGGTAGTCGCAGACCAAGCGGTATTTGCCTGGCTTGCCGGGTTTTGGCACTCCCATTAGTGGAGTATTATAGGGTGATCCTTGT
Organism: Hemiscyllium ocellatum; assembly: GCF_020745735.1. Taxonomy (NCBI): domain Eukaryota; kingdom Metazoa; phylum Chordata; class Chondrichthyes; order Orectolobiformes; family Hemiscylliidae; genus Hemiscyllium; species Hemiscyllium ocellatum. The sequence continues at coordinate 46,144,680 of NC_083435.1, read as the reverse complement.
TCCACTAGAACTCCTTGTTCTTCCAATCTGTTTATTACCCTTTGAATTTCTTTAGCTATTTCTGGTTTATTTATCCCATATTTTTTCTTTATTTCAAAGTGTCCCATGCCTGTTGGTACTGGTTCAATGTTTAACTTTCCACAATGATATGAGTCTTTCTGCCATATTTCCCAATGGGTATTGATTAGGTCAGTAATTTTGGCTTTTATTTTTGGATCTTTAACCTGCTCTAGTATCTTTTCCTTATCTGCTTCTCTATTGTCTTCTGTTTCTTCTAGTAGCCTATACTTTTGTACTTCTGGCCATCCAATTATTAATTTTTGTCCATGTTGAATCAAATTTGGGACTATAAGGGCTTCTGCTTGAATTTGTTTTCCGTTTCCTAGAGTGAGTCTAATTTTCCCTACATCTGTTTGTTGGATAGGAGATCCTATTCCCTGATATTGTTCTTGCCTGATTATTTTAATTTTTAGTTTATCTGACAATTTCTTATCTATCAAGGACATCTCTGCCCCAGTATCTAGCATCATTGTGAGTCATTGTTCTCGGTTAGGTCTGTAGCCTTCTATCTTTCCTCTTTCTTCAGGATATCTTGTTTGTTGTTGTTTTGGGCTTATTTTCACCATTCTTGTCTGGTGAGGTTTTTGCTTATTTCTTTCGCCTCCCTGGGCATGTATTCTGGCTGGCCCTGACGTTTGAGCCCTTCCCTGGTTGTCTCTATGGGTTGGTTGTGGGGGTCCCTGTGGGATTCTTTGTGGATGTTCATTTCCCTGTTGCCTGTTTCCCTGATAATTATTTCCTTGATGGTTATTTCCCCCTCTTGGTCCTTGGGGCTGGTAATTTGGAATTGGGTTGTTTCCTCTATAATTAGGACTTATCCAGGGTCTGGAATCTGGGTTCCGAGGTCCTATTTGTCCGGGTCCCTGATAGTCAAACCTTTCTACCATTTGTCCTAGTGGTTCATATTGTGGTCGATAAGTCCATTGTCCTTTTGGTCCTGGGTGTCTTTTATTACCTTGTCCCTGTCTCTTCGGCTCAATCTTAGGTTTTTCTGTTCTTTTCTCTTCAGGGGTATTGGCGTGAGGGTTTTCCTTTCCTATTCTATCTAGTGAAAGATTTAATGATTCTCCTAACTCCGTTAAGGTTTGTCTAAATATTTGCCAAGGGTTTTGTCCTGGTCGGGCGTTATTTACTGCTGTTCTCAGATAGTTAGTGTGGGTCTCATTTCTGAGGCTCCTAAATAATTGGTTTCGGACCTGTACAAAATTTATTTCTAGATCTTCTGCCGCTTGAGTTATTTGCATTAGGGTTCTTCCTGAGTCAAGAAGAGTTTTAAATATTCTATTTGCTGCTTCTGCCCTTTCAGTTCCATACACCCGAAAATGGGCTTCATGGAGTAGTGTTAATAGGCTGATGGTGGTATTTTCTTCCTGATCTAAACAAGGACAATCTATGGCCTTAAATAGGTCACTTATTTCCCTGGGAGTTAGTCCTTCCAAAAATGCTCTTGATTTTTCGTAATTGGCTATTATGTATTTTATTGCTGCTCTGTCTTCGGTTGGGATGTTGGGGAAGCATACCTTAAAGTTTTTTAATGACGGGTCCCCATATACTCGTCTGGCTGCCAATTGTTGAACGGGTCCTGGTCCCTGTCTTGAGTTATTTATTAACCATCTGGCTTTGTCCGCAGCGTGTTGGGCTACTAATGCTTGTGCTGCTATCCTTCTGTTTGCCGGTATCTGTCTTACTCTATCGGGTGGGACTATAATTTGTAATGCTATGTCTTCGGCCCAGGCATGTGCTGTCATTCCTGGTATATGCGGGACTTCTCTGCCTTTAAGGTCAGGTTCTGCTCTGATTATTGTTATTGCCTGTTGTTCTGGTAGTACACTTGCAGAATGTAAACAGGGTTCTACTCGATTTCCTTGCCCATCATCTCCTACGACCCCGTCATAGTGATGGTGCGTTCCCTCTTGATATTCTATCCTGAACCTATATCTTACTCCTGCGGGGACAGGATCTCCTGCCTGTCTGTCTAATCCCTGGAGTATTGATTCGTCTGCTCCTAGTCTCACTACCTGTCCTCTCAGGGCCGGTGGTGAAACTGCGTCCTGGTCCCCTGCTGCCAGGATTTCCTCCCAAGTATTTCTAAAGTACTCTTGAGGAATGGCCATTTTATATTTTTATAGGAGCTCCGTTTGTATTTGCTGTTCCCAGTACAGATGGGAAGTTATTTGGTGTTATAAGATAATATTGGTCGTGAAGCTCAAGATTAGTGCAATCTCTCGAGCCCCACGTTGGGCGCCAATTGTTATGTTATCTAGGTGGGTAACTCTAGTTTATCTTGCTTAGCCTAAGGATTATTCCTCCGTACCTTCAGTGAGGCCGTTACCGGTAGTGAATACCCTTGGTGAGAATTTTAACTACTATCTGGTCCTAGAAACTTCCAACCCGGTTAGGCTTTATCGTAGGTCTATAGGTCATCCTTCAGTATTACCCCTTTCACCTATGAGTGAGAGCGGCTCGCCTTGGGCCAACCAAGCACCTTCCTACCGTTTGTAGTTCTTAACACTTCAAAATAATAATACCAATATATCTTAATCAAATAACTGTTCGGCGATTCGTGTGTGCATGTAAATTAAAAATGTAATTTATTGAAACATAAGAAAAGCAATCAATCTACAGTTACTCACTCTTAGCCTTACGGTTTTCTTAGCTCAAAATCCCGATTTAAAGTCGCGAGTCAAAATTACTTTAGTTTCTTAGATTCTTCTTCAGTCAAAGTTCTGAATCAAAGTCGCGAGTCGAGTTTACCTAGGATAAAGCAGAGCTTAGTTCCCTAAGTGTCCCTCAAAGGGATCTTTTGAGCAGGCTGCAAGTTAGTTGTCTCTTGTTTGAGATCTTTTGATATTGGTTCAATATGCACAAATGTGTCTTTTGTAGCAAGCCTGTTTTGGTTCAGTAGCCGAAGCCACATTGGTTCAGTGTCTCCTGTCAGCTGGTGGCAGGAGCGATTTGCCTGCTGTGAAGCTCTGCTTATATCCCTTACAAAGTTTGTCAAGCAATTACGTCATTAGTTCTAAGGACTGGGATCAGCTGTTTTACACCCGCTTAAAATCGTGCCGCGGTCAGCATTTAACACATGCTCGCTTAAAGGTCGCGTTTAATATCGTTAGCATACAATAGCATAGGGTTAGTGTGCAAACTTCAAATAGGTTTATCTGTTAAGTGTCCGAAGTGGGCTTTTCAATGTTGATGATTCAGGTTCTTGTGACCTCTTGTTAAGTGTCCGAAGTGAGCTTTTCAATGTTGATGATTCAGGTTCTCGTGACCTCTTGTTAAGTGTCCGAAGTGAGCTTTTCAATGTTGATGATTCAGGTTCTTGTGACCTCTTGTTAAGTGTCCGAAGTGAGCTTTTCAATGTGGATGATTCAGGTTCCCGTGACATCCCCCTCTTGAAAAGCGAGATTCGGTCAAGCGATTGTTTTTTAGTCCATAATAATAAAGTCTCCATACAATTGTACAGTATATTAAACATGCCAAGCCATACCTAATCAAAATGGTGAGGCTGTTGCTCATCTCCACCACTGTTGGCACTGCCACAGGCCGATCTCCTGTGTTTTGATGTCGATTTCAAGTTTAATGCACTTATTAATTTAACGAATGTAAATATCATGAAGAAAAAATCGATTCAAAGTCTTCGTCCTGCTTGGTTCCTTAAATTCATGCCGACTTTATTCCAGGCTTTAATTTTACTACCTTCAGCCTTGGCTAATCGTCGGTGCTGGTTTTTTCGGATCAGTTGTTGCAATACATAATAAAATGTTCAAGCTTAGTTTAGTCCATATCCTGTTATATCATAGGCAGGTTAATCAACCGGTGATCTTGTCAGAGTCACATATTATGCATTGGTTTTGGTTGTAATCGTCTAGTAGTGAGATGGGTTTACTTCACCATCCTTGGTTATTATGATGTTGTCATTTTTCACCGATGATCCATTTCCATCCATTTTTTGCTTAGCCGTCTGCATAAGGGGGTGGTCGTTATAAGTGTTGCGCAAGTTGTTGCCATTCCGATAACGTAAGTTTTTGGTTCAAGAGTTTGTTGCTTGGTTTCTGCCATTTTGGCTTTTTGGTTTTAGGATCGAGATCCTTTTGGTTCAGGTTTTTTGGTTTATTGGTTTTAGGATCGAGATCCTTTTGGTTCAGGTTTTTTGGTTTATTGGTTTTTGGATCGAGATCCTTTTGGTTCATGTTTTTTGGTTTATTGGTTTTTGGTTCAGAATCTTTGGTTTCTTGGTTTTTGGTTCGTTTACTGGTTTGTTGTATTGGTTTTGGTTTGTTTTGATAAGAGGTTGCTTGTAAAATAGAATATCCAATTATTAAAAGTTTTATCACAAAAAAGAGTCTTAGTACATAATACATCCAGTCCGGTTGATATTGAATACTGGCCATGACTAAAATTAAGCATGTGGAATATCCTCGCCTATTACTGCACCAATATCTGAATCTATACTCTACCCCTAATATTAATAAAAATGCTATCATAATTCCTAAAACTAGGCTAGCTGTTTCCGTATTTGTTCTGTCCCATAGCGCTTGTCCTCCTATAACTAATATGTATATGGGAATGGGTATCTTATGTTTAAGTGTGTCCCAGAGGGTTACTGGGAGTATTGTTGGGTGTTTCTGGTTCTTTAGGAATTCAATTACTTTATTGCATTTTTGTAAATACTGATCCATTATTTTCCTGTGATCGAAATAGTGGGATTATTTGTAGGTATAAGGCCTTTAATTAGTGGTTTGGCGAATGGCCATACCACCACTACCAGTATCCATATAATCATTACTCCTACCAGGAAGGGGGCCAAATCTTCCAATCCGAACCAACTTAGTATCCAATAAATCCAATCATATATCTGTATCCATATATTCGCGGCTTTGCTCGTTGCATATGTGACTCTGTCTTGTATAGAACCCCACGCTATATTACTTGTGTGTTCTTTTACCCATATCTGCAGTTCTTCTTTTAGGGTTTTTTGTTCATTTCTCCTCGCTATCGTTATTTTATTTTTTAGATCTTTCAGCTGTTCATCTATTGTTTGTCCTGTAAAGTGGATCTCCATCCACTCCTGATCTGAGTATTCTGTTAAGAGCCTTTCTAGATGAGCTATGTTTGGGTCAGGTCTATCAATGTTTAGTCTGATCACTTTTTTGTATGGTGTTTTCTGTTTTTTATTTTCCTTAATCAGTTCTCCATTACATCCTTTATCTCCTGTCTTGACCTTAAATTCTCCTGACTGATTGGTTAGCCATGTATTTCCTGTGGGGAAATATTCTACATAACAATCTTTTTTCCAATATATCGTTATATTCTTGTTACAAGGTCTGAGTGTAATTATATTTCCTTCCATTATCTCATAGGGTCTATCCTTTATCTTTGAACATTTTTCTCTTTTCATCCAGTCATTTTTTAGGCTCATCCATATGGGTCTTTGTATTTTAGTATTCATGTTAACGTTTCTTAGTACTTTACTTATTTTTACCAGGCTAATATAAATGTTTTGTTCCTTTTTCCTCTATTTGTGTTATAACTACCTGGGTTGTATAATCTTCTATAGTTCGGTTTTCTGATTTTATCACATTGTGTAGCCAATTTTGTTTAAGGTTACTTAATTGTTGCCTAAGACTGTTTTTTCCTTTTTCCCATGCCAATGTTTTCTGAATTGTGATTAGCTCCTTTATGATGTCTTTTCCTGCCTCCCATTGGATGTTTTGTCTTTGGAACATATCTTTTATGTAGTCTTCTGCTTGCTGTTGCCTGCTGTTGTTATTATTATTATTGTTGTTATTATTATTATTGTTAGCATTATTGATTAAAGCTATTCTCATCGCTGGGGATTGTTCCCAAAATGAACCATTTTTCTTGTTTTTGTAACAGTACAATTTACCCCAATGAAAACACCAGACGGTGTCATCTTCTACCTTTATTTCTGCATTAGTTCTGGTAATATTTTTTAACATTTTACTAAAGTGCTTTTTATATCAGTCTGCATATACTGATTTCCACTTCATATTAAGATCTTCTTGTTTATAGTTGCTAATGATCTTATAGTTGTCATATGGGACTTTATAAGTATAATCACATTTGAATATTCCCTCTTGTATATATACCACTTTTCCATTATTGGGTGTTCTGCAATGCCATGGTCCATGGGTTTCATTTCTTTTACACTGTGTCTCCTTTGTGCATTTCTTACTGAATCCATCCTTGCAGCAGTGGGTTTTGCTGGTGCATCCTATTATATGGGTTTCATTCTTATAATAGTGATAACAGGCGTTATTGGTTTGTCTATCGAATTCCTCGGTCTCTTCTATCCAAAAGTGTGATTTGGGGTTGGCACATTCTATCGCCTTTCCAATTCGATGATGGTGACAGGGGTCTAAGTATGGGTTAATAAGTTTCCTTATCTTACTTCCATTATTTGTTGTCATGACCTCTTTTATTATCTCTCTACTCTTTCTCTGGAAAATGGAGTGATCACAAATAATGAGAATTTGATTAGTGCGGGGTTCCCTCCTTACTTCATATCTTCCTAGGTTGCGTAATGTCGCATCATCTTCCCCTAATAACGTTATATATACTTGGTCATCATTATTTTGGGCCCATAATCTTTGTCCTTTTATTGCTCCTCCTTCCTTCTGATATTTCCATTTTCCTATGGCCTCCATAATAATTGGATGTTGAGTGTTTCTATTATTTAGGGGGTGTCCCTGATCTGGATATGAGCAATTATAATATGTTTCGTCTCCTGTAGCCTGAGTGCTTGGGTTTTCGGTGTATATACAATATAACCATTTTTCCCTTTCCAATTCCGTCTGATTTGTCTGGTTCCCTTTGATTCCTTGTATACTATATTTCTTTAGTTCCTTTTGCCATCTATCTAGCATTTTGTCAATTTCTTCGTCTTGTTCTAGGTCTTCACTTTCTAGTTCCTGTTTTAGCGCTATTTTATCTAACCAGAATTCACATCCTTCTAATTTTGTTCCTACTTCTTCTGCTGAGGGTCTAGGATCTTGTATCTCTTCATATAGTTGTGCATTTATTCCTTGATGTAGCATTATTCCTATTCCTATTATTATCCAACTCCGCATTGTACCTCCAGTAATTATTGTTGCCATGCCTATCAAAGATGTTGTGTTTGTGTTTATCTCATCTACTCTGGCACATTCTATATTTTTATTTACTACATCTTTTAGTATTCCTCCTACTGTCAGGAATATTATGACCGTTATCAAGAGAATATGTTGACCTATGTTGAAAATACTGCATCTGGTGTTTTGCCTCGTTAGGTGTTCTTTTTCGTCCTTATTCTTTTTCTCCTTTTTTACTTTCTTTTTTCTAGCTCTGATTCCTTTTTCTAAATCTTTGCTTTGCACCTTTTTTGTGTTATACTGTTTCCACCATTTCTTCCAATTTATGCTAACCCTTTTTGTCTGAGGTGAGAATTTTTCTTGTGCTGCTTTACTCTCTCCCTCTTCCATTTCCTTTAGGTATAATTCTATCCATTCAGTCATTCTTTTGTGACGGGTCTAATATTGTCAATTGAAAGTACCCTTTCCTTACCTTCTTTTCCAACTGTTACTGTTCCGTCTCCTACTTTGATTACCTGTTGAGGTAAATAATATCTAGGTTTAAAGGCTTTGCTTGTTTTGTTCTGTTTTTTCTCTTGTATCCAATCTCCTATTTTAGGTTCCCAATATTTTCTTTCTGTTTTTATATTTTCTAATCTTTTTTCTCTCATTTCTTTTTTCTTTTCTTGTAGCATGTCCAGCCATTCTTTTTTCATCTTTCCCTGCTCTGGGGTTTCTGGTTTATTTTGAGTGTTCATTTGTACCCCAAACTTTAGATAGTGCGGAGTTATATGGTTCTCTGCTCCTACTAAGTCTATGGGCGTATTATTGATGGCCAGCTGTACCTCCTTTAACCAATGACTCCAACTTCCTCCGCGAGAGGCCAACATTTTTGCCAGGGCTAGTTTGACATCTTGGTTTCTCCGTTCTACCTTTCCTGCCGATTCAGGATGGTAAGGTGTGCTAAACTCCAACTGTATCCCATGAGAGTAACACCACATGTTAAAGTCCTGTTTTTTAAATCCAGGTCCTTGGTCTGAGTGAATTACTCTGGGAGGTCCATTAGCGACCAGCATCAGCTCACTAGCTTCTATGACATCTTGGGCTCTACAACTGTTTGTCGGTGTCAGGGTGGTAAATCCAGTACATTCATCAATTATTACTAGACAATATTTAGTAGGCCTTTTAAATGGTTTTTTTACCATGGGAGGTCGGTAATGGGCCGATAAAATCCATTATCCATTTATCTCCTGGTTCCATGTTTTGTGGCCTAATTATGTAAGGTTCTTTTTTAATTCCTCCTTTTTTTGTTGTATTTCAGGCATATTTTACATTCTTGGCAGTATTTTTTAGTTTCTTGTTTTATCCCTGGCCACCAGTATTTCTGGAGTAAATGGGATTGTGTGGTCTTTATTCCTGGGTGTGTAGCACCCAAGCCTGTGTGTGCCCGTTCTATTATTTTCTTTTTTTCTGATTTTGGTGGTATTATTTTTCCCTGCTCATTCTTCTGGCCTTTAATCTTGGTCATAACCGTACCATCTTCCTTTTCCCAATATTCCTGATTTTCTGGAAACACTGGCGGGTTTTCTCCTTTTAGCAATGCTTCTAGTTCTTTGTCCTGCTTCTCCCTCTTCATCTGTCTAGTTATTACTCTCTGTTGATAGATTCCGCCTGAGCTTGCTACTTTGGCTGCCCTGTCTGCCAAATCATTTCCCTTTTTGTGCTCACCTTCCTTTTGGTGTCCTCTTATGTGTATAACTTTTGTATTGTCTAGGTTTTCTTTGTACTTAGCTATTTCTTCCCATATTTGTTTATATTGTATGGGATGATTTCTATTCTCATGAAATCCTTTTTCATTCCATTTATTTAATTCCTCAATATAGACTCGACTGGCATAGAAGCTATCTGTACAAATGAGTATACGGAGTTCAGGGGGATATTGGCTTGCTTCTTTTAAGGCTAATTCTAAGGCCTTAAGTTCTGTTTTCTGGGCGGAACCCCCAGTTGGTCCTTCTATTTCTAATATTTTTTCATCTTGGAAATCGTTATCTACTCCAGTCCCTATTACTATTACTATTCCTGTCTGTTTTTCTTCTTTTCCATGTTTGTTAAGTCCCTTTTGTGCGCTTCCGTCTGAATAGATGTAAATATCTGGTTTAGAATTGCCTCCTATTTGTTTTTCCTCTTTAATCTGGAATTTAGGTATCCACCAGGTATCTGTTTTATCTAAACGTGGTCTTATTTCTATAGTGGGGTCTGCTTTTAATGCTTCCCATTTTTCATATCTGGCGGTATGTACTTTCTGACTCTTTTCTATCTTCTGCTGTTTGGATTGTAGTTCTGCTAGATCTGTTTTGATTACTATCTTCCCATCTTCTTGTAATTTCCTGGCTGACTCCATAGCTCTGGTTATCGCCACCCAAGTTTTCTCTAATTTCGGAAATTTCTTTTCTGTGTCTGTAAAATTTAGTGAGACATATTGAAACGGTTTCTTTTGTCCTTCACTGGTTAGTCTGACTGTGGCACTTTCTTGTCCTACTATAACTTCCAGCTCTATATTTTTTCCTGGCTCGTGTTTTCCCATATTTTCTGCTTTATTTAATACTTCAATCAGTTTTTTCTAGCTCATACTGATCCTCTGACGTCCATGAGACTACCTTCTCGGTTAGTTTTTTGTAGAGTGGTCTTGACAGTTCTGCGTACCCTGGGATAAAGTCTCTGGAATAATTCATTAATCCTAATATGGCTTGTAGTTCTTTTATTTTTGTGGGGGGTTTTATTTCTCCTAATTTTTCCATGAATTCTTTTGTAAGTCCTTTTCCTTCATCAGTTAATTCTACCCCTAGATATTTGACGCTTTCTTTGGCAATTTGTGATTTTCCTAGTCCTATTATGTATCCTGCGTGGAATAGGCTTTCTAGTATTTTGTGGAGACACTTAAAGTGCTCATCCAAGTCGGAATGGGTAATGTATATGTCATCGACATAGCATTCAATGTGTCCTGGTTCTGCTAAGTCCTGTATCGTTTCTCTGACTTTTGCGGAGAATATTACTGGACTGTTTAAGTATGCTTGTGGTAACCTGGTCCATACCAGTTGCCTTCCTTTGGTATCTGTTATAGCTATATATTTTTGTTCTTCTTCTGGGATGGGGTGACTCCAAAATCCGTTTGATAAATCTAATGTAGGCTTATATTTTTCCCTTTTTAAGGTATTTAGAGTAACCTGAGCTCCTTTAAAGTACGGTGAAAAGGGCACCGATTTGGAGTTTAAGTCTCGGTAGTCGCAGACCAAGCGGTATTTGCCTGGCTTGCCGGGTTTTGGCACTCCCATTAGTGGAGTATTATAGGGTGATCCTTGTTCCACTAGAACTCCTTGTTCTTCCAATCTGTTTATTACCCTTTGAATTTCTTTAGCTATTTCTGGTTTATTTATCCCATATTTTTTCTTTATTTCAAAGTGTCCCATGCCTGTTGGTACTGGTTCAATGTTTAACTTTCCACAATGATATGAGTCTTTCTGCCATATTTCCCAATGGGTATTGATTAGGTCAGTAATTTTGGCTTTTATTTTTGGATCTTTAACCTGCTCTAGTATCTTTTCCTTATCTGCTTCTCTATTGTCTTCTGTTTCTTCTAGTAGCCTATACTTTTGTACTTCTGGCCATCCAATTATTAATTTTTGTCCATGTTGAATCAAATTTGGGACTATAAGGGCTTCTGCTTGAATTTGTTTTCCGTTTCCTAGAGTGAGTCTAATTTTCCCTACATCTGTTTGTTGGATAGGAGATCCTATTCCCTGATATTGTTCTTGCCTGATTATTTTAATTTTTAGTTTATCTGACAATTTCTTATCTATCAAGGACATCTCTGCCCCAGTATCTAGCATCATTGTGAGTCATTGTTCTCGGTTAGGTCTGTAGCCTTCTATCTTTCCTCTTTCTTCAGGATATCTTGTTTGTTGTTGTTTTGGGCTTATTTTCACCATTCTTGTCTGGTGAGGTTTTTGCTTATTTCTTTCGCCTCCCTGGGCATGTATTCTGGCTGGCCCTGACGTTTGAGCCCTTCCCTGGTTGTCTCTATGGGTTGGTTGTGGGGGTCCCTGTGGGATTCTTTGTGGATGTTCATTTCCCTGTTGCCTGTTTCCCTGATAATTATTTCCTTGATGGTTATTTCCCCCTCTTGGTCCTTGGGGCTGGTAATTTGGAATTGGGTTGTTTCCTCTATAATTAGGACTTATCCAGGGTCTGGAATCTGGGTTCCGAGGTCCTATTTGTCCGGGTCCCTGATAGTCAAACCTTTCTACCATTTGTCCTAGTGGTTCATATTGTGGTCGATAAGTCCATTGTCCTTTTGGTCCTGGGTGTCTTTTATTACCTTGTCCCTGTCTCTTCGGCTCAATCTTAGGTTTTTCTGTTCTTTTCTCTTCAGGGGTATTGGCGTGAGGGTTTTCCTTTCCTATTCTATCTAGTGAAAGATTTAATGATTCTCCTAACTCCGTTAAGGTTTGTCTAAATATTTGCCAAGGGTTTTGTCCTGGTCGGGCGTTATTTACTGCTGTTCTCAGATAGTTAGTGTGGGTCTCATTTCTGAGGCTCCTAAATAATTGGTTTCGGACCTGTACAAAATTTATTTCTAGATCTTCTGCCGCTTGAGTTATTTGCATTAGGGTTCTTCCTGAGTCAAGAAGAGTTTTAAATATTCTATTTGCTGCTTCTGCCCTTTCAGTTCCATACACCCGAAAATGGGCTTCATGGAGTAGTGTTAATAGGCTGATGGTGGTATTTTCTTCCTGATCTAAACAAGGACAATCTATGGCCTTAAATAGGTCACTTATTTCCCTGGGAGTTAGTCCTTCCAAAAATGCTCTTGATTTTTCGTAATTGGCTATTATGTATTTTATTGCTGCTCTGTCTTCGGTTGGGATGTTGGGGAAGCATACCTTAAAGTTTTTTAATGACGGGTCCCCATATACTCGTCTGGCTGCCAATTGTTGAACGGGTCCTGGTCCCTGTCTTGAGTTATTTATTAACCATCTGGCTTTGTCCGCAGCGTGTTGGGCTACTAATGCTTGTGCTGCTATCCTTCTGTTTGCCGGTATCTGTCTTACTCTATCGGGTGGGACTATAATTTGTAATGCTATGTCTTCGGCCCAGGCATGTGCTGTCATTCCTGGTATATGCGGGACTTCTCTGCCTTTAAGGTCAGGTTCTGCTCTGATTATTGTTATTGCCTGTTGTTCTGGTAGTACACTTGCAGAATGTAAACAGGGTTCTACTCGATTTCCTTGCCCATCATCTCCTACGACCCCGTCATAGTGATGGTGCGTTCCCTCTTGATATTCTATCCTGAACCTATATCTTACTCCTGCGGGGACAGGATCTCCTGCCTGTCTGTCTAATCCCTGGAGTATTGATTCGTCTGCTCCTAGTCTCACTACCTGTCCTCTCAGGGCCGGTGGTGAAACTGCGTCCTGGTCCCCTGCTGCCAGGATTTCCTCCCAAGTATTTCTAAAGTACTCTTGAGGAATGGCCATTTTATATTTTTATAGGAGCTCCGTTTGTATTTGCTGTTCCCAGTACAGATGGGAAGTTATTTGGTGTTATAAGATAATATTGGTCGTGAAGCTCAAGATTAGTGCAATCTCTCGAGCCCCACGTTGGGCGCCAATTGTTATGTTATCTAGGTGGGTAACTCTAGTTTATCTTGCTTAGCCTAAGGATTATTCCTCCGTACCTTCAGTGAGGCCGTTACCGGTAGTGAATACCCTTGGTGAGAATTTTAACTACTATCTGGTCCTAGAAACTTCCAACCCGGTTAGGCTTTATCGTAGGTCTATAGGTCATCCTTCAGTATTACCCCTTTCACCTATGAGTGAGAGCGGCTCGCCTTGGGCCAACCAAGCACCTTCCTACCGTTTGTAGTTCTTAACACTTCAAAATAATAATACCAATATATCTTAATCAAATAACTGTTCGGCGATTCGTGTGTGCATGTAAATTAAAAATGTAATTTATTGAAACATAAGAAAAGCAATCAATCTACAGTTACTCACTCTTAGCCTTACGGTTTTCTTAGCTCAAAATCCCGATTTAAAGTCGCGAGTCAAAATTACTTTAGTTTCTTAGATTCTTCTTCAGTCAAAGTTCTGAATCAAAGTCGCGAGTCGAGTTTACCTAGGATAAAGCAGAGCTTAGTTCCCTAAGTGTCCCTCAAAGGGATCTTTTGAGCAGGCTGCAAGTTAGTTGTCTCTTGTTTGAGATCTTTTGATATTGGTTCAATATGCACAAATGTGTCTTTTGTAGCAAGCCTGTTTTGGTTCAGTAGCCGAAGCCACATTGGTTCAGTGTCTCCTGTCAGCTGGTGGCAGGAGCGATTTGCCTGCTGTGAAGCTCTGCTTATATCCCTTACAAAGTTTGTCAAGCAATTACGTCATTAGTTCTAAGGACTGGGATCAGCTGTTTTACACCCGCTTAAAATCGTGCCGCGGTCAGCATTTAACACATGCTCGCTTAAAGGTCGCGTTTAATATCGTTAGCATACAATAGCATAGGGTTAGTGTGCAAACTTCAAATAGGTTTATCTGTTAAGTGTCCGAAGTGGGCTTTTCAATGTTGATGATTCAGGTTCTTGTGACCTCTTGTTAAGTGTCCGAAGTGAGCTTTTCAATGTTGATGATTCAGGTTCTCGTGACCTCTTGTTAAGTGTCCGAAGTGAGCTTTTCAATGTTGATGATTCAGGTTCTTGTGACCTCTTGTTAAGTGTCCGAAGTGAGCTTTTCAATGTGGATGATTCAGGTTCCCGTGACATCCCCCTCTTGAAAAGCGAGATTCGGTCAAGCGATTGTTTTTTAGTCCATAATAATAAAGTCTCCATACAATTGTACAGTATATTAAACATGCCAAGCCATACCTAATCAAAATGGTGAGGCTGTTGCTCATCTCCACCACTGTTGGCACTGCCACAGGCCGATCTCCTGTGTTTTGATGTCGATTTCAAGTTTAATGCACTTATTAATTTAACGAATGTAAATATCATGAAGAAAAAATCGATTCAAAGTCTTCGTCCTGCTTGGTTCCTTAAATTCATGCCGACTTTATTCCAGGCTTTAATTTTACTACCTTCAGCCTTGGCTAATCGTCGGTGCTGGTTTTTTCGGATCAGTTGTTGCAATACATAATAAAATGTTCAAGCTTAGTTTAGTCCATATCCTGTTATATCATAGGCAGGTTAATCAACCGGTGATCTTGTCAGAGTCACATATTATGCATTGGTTTTGGTTGTAATCGTCTAGTAGTGAGATGGGTTTACTTCACCATCCTTGGTTATTATGATGTTGTCATTTTTCACCGATGATCCATTTCCATCCATTTTTTGCTTAGCCGTCTGCATAAGGGGGTGGTCGTTATAAGTGTTGCGCAAGTTGTTGCCATTCCGATAACGTAAGTTTTTGGTTCAAGAGTTTGTTGCTTGGTTTCTGCCATTTTGGCTTTTTGGTTTTAGGATCGAGATCCTTTTGGTTCAGGTTTTTTGGTTTATTGGTTTTAGGATCGAGATCCTTTTGGTTCAGGTTTTTTGGTTTATTGGTTTTTGGATCGAGATCCTTTTGGTTCATGTTTTTTGGTTTATTGGTTTTTGGTTCAGAATCTTTGGTTTCTTGGTTTTTGGTTCGTTTACTGGTTTGTTGTATTGGTTTTGGTTTGTTTTGATAAGAGGTTGCTTGTAAAATAGAATATCCAATTATTAAAAGTTTTATCACAAAAAAGAGTCTTAGTACATAATACATCCAGTCCGGTTGATATTGAATACTGGCCATGACTAAAATTAAGCATGTGGAATATCCTCGCCTATTACTGCACCAATATCTGAATCTATACTCTACCCCTAATATTAATAAAAATGCTATCATAATTCCTAAAACTAGGCTAGCTGTTTCCGTATTTGTTCTGTCCCATAGCGCTTGTCCTCCTATAACTAATATGTATATGGGAATGGGTATCTTATGTTTAAGTGTGTCCCAGAGGGTTACTGGGAGTATTGTTGGGTGTTTCTGGTTCTTTAGGAATTCAATTACTTTATTGCATTTTTGTAAATACTGATCCATTATTTTCCTGTGATCGAAATAGTGGGATTATTTGTAGGTATAAGGCCTTTAATTAGTGGTTTGGCGAATGGCCATACCACCACTACCAGTATCCATATAATCATTACTCCTACCAGGAAGGGGGCCAAATCTTCCAATCCGAACCAACTTAGTATCCAATAAATCCAATCATATATCTGTATCCATATATTCGCGGCTTTGCTCGTTGCATATGTGACTCTGTCTTGTATAGAACCCCACGCTATATTACTTGTGTGTTCTTTTACCCATATCTGCAGTTCTTCTTTTAGGGTTTTTTGTTCATTTCTCCTCGCTATCGTTATTTTATTTTTTAGATCTTTCAGCTGTTCATCTATTGTTTGTCCTGTAAAGTGGATCTCCATCCACTCCTGATCTGAGTATTCTGTTAAGAGCCTTTCTAGATGAGCTATGTTTGGGTCAGGTCTATCAATGTTTAGTCTGATCACTTTTTTGTATGGTGTTTTCTGTTTTTTATTTTCCTTAATCAGTTCTCCATTACATCCTTTATCTCCTGTCTTGACCTTAAATTCTCCTGACTGATTGGTTAGCCATGTATTTCCTGTGGGGAAATATTCTACATAACAATCTTTTTTCCAATATATCGTTATATTCTTGTTACAAGGTCTGAGTGTAATTATATTTCCTTCCATTATCTCATAGGGTCTATCCTTTATCTTTGAACATTTTTCTCTTTTCATCCAGTCATTTTTTAGGCTCATCCATATGGGTCTTTGTATTTTAGTATTCATGTTAACGTTTCTTAGTACTTTACTTATTTTTACCAGGCTAATATAAATGTTTTGTTCCTTTTTCCTCTATTTGTGTTATAACTACCTGGGTTGTATAATCTTCTATAGTTCGGTTTTCTGATTTTATCACATTGTGTAGCCAATTTTGTTTAAGGTTACTTAATTGTTGCCTAAGACTGTTTTTTCCTTTTTCCCATGCCAATGTTTTCTGAATTGTGATTAGCTCCTTTATGATGTCTTTTCCTGCCTCCCATTGGATGTTTTGTCTTTGGAACATATCTTTTATGTAGTCTTCTGCTTGCTGTTGCCTGCTGTTGTTATTATTATTATTGTTGTTATTATTATTATTGTTAGCATTATTGATTAAAGCTATTCTCATCGCTGGGGATTGTTCCCAAAATGAACCATTTTTCTTGTTTTTGTAACAGTACAATTTACCCCAATGAAAACACCAGACGGTGTCATCTTCTACCTTTATTTCTGCATTAGTTCTGGTAATATTTTTTAACATTTTACTAAAGTGCTTTTTATATCAGTCTGCATATACTGATTTCCACTTCATATTAAGATCTTCTTGTTTATAGTTGCTAATGATCTTATAGTTGTCATATGGGACTTTATAAGTATAATCACATTTGAATATTCCCTCTTGTATATATACCACTTTTCCATTATTGGGTGTTCTGCAATGCCATGGTCCATGGGTTTCATTTCTTTTACACTGTGTCTCCTTTGTGCATTTCTTACTGAATCCATCCTTGCAGCAGTGGGTTTTGCTGGTGCATCCTATTATATGGGTTTCATTCTTATAATAGTGATAACAGGCGTTATTGGTTTGTCTATCGAATTCCTCGGTCTCTTCTATCCAAAAGTGTGATTTGG
This sequence comes from Hemiscyllium ocellatum, assembly GCF_020745735.1. Lineage (NCBI taxonomy): Eukaryota > Metazoa > Chordata > Chondrichthyes > Orectolobiformes > Hemiscylliidae > Hemiscyllium > Hemiscyllium ocellatum. Next base: position 46,127,793 of record NC_083435.1, on the reverse strand, counting down.
GGTTGGCACATTCTATCGCCTTTCCAATTCGATGATGGTGACAGGGGTCTAAGTATGGGTTAATAAGTTTCCTTATCTTACTTCCATTATTTGTTGTCATGACCTCTTTTATTATCTCTCTACTCTTTCTCTGGAAAATGGAGTGATCACAAATAATGAGAATTTGATTAGTGCGGGGTTCCCTCCTTACTTCATATCTTCCTAGGTTGGGTAATGTCGCATCATCTTCCCCTAATAACGTTATATATACTTGGTCATCATTATTTTGGGCCCATAATCTTTGTCCTTTTATTGCTCCTCCTTCCTTCTGATATTTCCATTTTCCTATGGCCTCCATAATAATTGGATGTTGAGTGTTTCTATTATTTAGGGGGTGTCCCTGATCTGGATATGAGCAATTATAATATGTTTCGTCTCCTGTAGCCTGAGTGCTTGGGTTTTCGGTGTATATACAATATAACCATTTTTCCCTTTCCAATTCCGTCTGATTTGTCTGGTTCCCTTTGATTCCTTGTATACTATATTTCTTTAGTTCCTTTTGCCATCTATCTAGCATTTTGTCAATTTCTTCGTCTTGTTCTAGGTCTTCACTTTCTAGTTCCTGTTTTAGCGCTATTTTATCTAACCAGAATTCACATCCTTCTAATTTTGTTCCTACTTCTTCTGCTGAGGGTCTAGGATCTTGTATCTCTTCATATAGTTGTGCATTTATTCCTTGATGTAGCATTATTCCTATTCCTATTATTATCCAACTCCGCATTGTACCTCCAGTAATTATTGTTGCCATGCCTATCAAAGATGTTGTGTTTGTGTTTATCTCATCTACTCTGGCACATTCTATATTTTTATTTACTACATCTTTTAGTATTCCTCCTACTGTCAGGAATATTATGACCGTTATCAAGAGAATATGTTGACCTATGTTGAAAATACTGCATCTGGTGTTTTGCCTCGTTAGGTGTTCTTTTTCGTCCTTATTCTTTTTCTCCTTTTTTACTTTCTTTTTTCTAGCTCTGATTCCTTTTTCTAAATCTTTGCTTTGCACCTTTTTTGTGTTATACTGTTTCCACCATTTCTTCCAATTTATGCTAACCCTTTTTGTCTGAGGTGAGAATTTTTCTTGTGCTGCTTTACTCTCTCCCTCTTCCATTTCCTTTAGGTATAATTCTATCCATTCAGTCATTCTTTTGTGACGGGTCTAATATTGTCAATTGAAAGTACCCTTTCCTTACCTTCTTTTCCAACTGTTACTGTTCCGTCTCCTACTTTGATTACCTGTTGAGGTAAATAATATCTAGGTTTAAAGGCTTTGCTTGTTTTGTTCTGTTTTTTCTCTTGTATCCAATCTCCTATTTTAGGTTCCCAATATTTTCTTTCTGTTTTTATATTTTCTAATCTTTTTTCTCTCATTTCTTTTTTCTTTTCTTGTAGCATGTCCAGCCATTCTTTTTTCATCTTTCCCTGCTCTGGGGTTTCTGGTTTATTTTGAGTGTTCATTTGTACCCCAAACTTTAGATAGTGCGGAGTTATATGGTTCTCTGCTCCTACTAAGTCTATGGGCGTATTATTGATGGCCAGCTGTACCTCCTTTAACCAATGACTCCAACTTCCTCCGCGAGAGGCCAACATTTTTGCCAGGGCTAGTTTGACATCTTGGTTTCTCCGTTCTACCTTTCCTGCCGATTCAGGATGGTAAGGTGTGCTAAACTCCAACTGTATCCCATGAGAGTAACACCACATGTTAAAGTCCTGTTTTTTAAATCCAGGTCCTTGGTCTGAGTGAATTACTCTGGGAGGTCCATTAGCGACCAGCATCAGCTCACTAGCTTCTATGACATCTTGGGCTCTACAACTGTTTGTCGGTGTCAGGGTGGTAAATCCAGTACATTCATCAATTATTACTAGACAATATTTAGTAGGCCTTTTAAATGGTTTTTTTACCATGGGAGGTCGGTAATGGGCCGATAAAATCCATTATCCATTTATCTCCTGGTTCCATGTTTTGTGGCCTAATTATGTAAGGTTCTTTTTTAATTCCTCCTTTTTTTGTTGTATTTCAGGCATATTTTACATTCTTGGCAGTATTTTTTAGTTTCTTGTTTTATCCCTGGCCACCAGTATTTCTGGAGTAAATGGGATTGTGTGGTCTTTATTCCTGGGTGTGTAGCACCCAAGCCTGTGTGTGCCCGTTCTATTATTTTCTTTTTTTCTGATTTTGGTGGTATTATTTTTCCCTGCTCATTCTTCTGGCCTTTAATCTTGGTCATAACCGTACCATCTTCCTTTTCCCAATATTCCTGATTTTCTGGAAACACTGGCGGGTTTTCTCCTTTTAGCAATGCTTCTAGTTCTTTGTCCTGCTTCTCCCTCTTCATCTGTCTAGTTATTACTCTCTGTTGATAGATTCCGCCTGAGCTTGCTACTTTGGCTGCCCTGTCTGCCAAATCATTTCCCTTTTTGTGCTCACCTTCCTTTTGGTGTCCTCTTATGTGTATAACTTTTGTATTGTCTAGGTTTTCTTTGTACTTAGCTATTTCTTCCCATATTTGTTTATATTGTATGGGATGATTTCTATTCTCATGAAATCCTTTTTCATTCCATTTATTTAATTCCTCAATATAGACTCGACTGGCATAGAAGCTATCTGTACGAATGAGTATACGGAGTTCAGGGGGATATTGGCTTGCTTCTTTTAAGGCTAATTCTAAGGCCTTAAGTTCTGTTTTCTGGGCGGAACCCCCAGTTGGTCCTTCTATTTCTAATATTTTTTCATCTTGGAAATCGTTATCTACTCCAGTCCCTATTACTATTACTATTCCTGTCTGTTTTTCTTCTTTTCCATGTTTGTTAAGTCCCTTTTGTGCGCTTCCGTCTGAATAGATGTAAATATCTGGTTTAGAATTGCCTCCTATTTGTTTTTCCTCTTTAATCTGGAATTTAGGTATCCACCAGGTATCTGTTTTATCTAAACGTGGTCTTATTTCTATAGTGGGGTCTGCTTTTAATGCTTCCCATTTTTCATATCTGGCGGTATGTACTTTCTGACTCTTTTCTATCTTCTGCTGTTTGGATTGTAGTTCTGCTAGATCTGTTTTGATTACTATCTTCCCATCTTCTTGTAATTTCCTGGCTGACTCCATAGCTCTGGTTATCGCCACCCAAGTTTTCTCTAATTTCGGAAATTTCTTTTCTGTGTCTGTAAAATTTAGTGAGACATATTGAAACGGTTTCTTTTGTCCTTCACTGGTTAGTCTGACTGTGGCACTTTCTTGTCCTACTATAACTTCCAGCTCTATATTTTTTCCTGGCTCGTGTTTTCCCATATTTTCTGCTTTATTTAATACTTCAATCAGTTTTTTCTAGCTCATACTGATCCTCTGACGTCCATGAGACTACCTTCTCGGTTAGTTTTTTGTAGAGTGGTCTTGACAGTTCTGCGTACCCTGGGATAAAGTCTCTGGAATAATTCATTAATCCTAATATGGCTTGTAGTTCTTTTATTTTTGTGGGGGGTTTTATTTCTCCTAATTTTTCCATGAATTCTTTTGTAAGTCCTTTTCCTTCATCAGTTAATTCTACCCCTAGATATTTGACGCTTTCTTTGGCAATTTGTGATTTTCCTAGTCCTATTATGTATCCTGCGTGGAATAGGCTTTCTAGTATTTTGTGGAGACACTTAAAGTGCTCATCCAAGTCGGAATGGGTAATGTATATGTCATCGACATAGCATTCAATGTGTCCTGGTTCTGCTAAGTCCTGTATCGTTTCTCTGACTTTTGCGGAGAATATTACTGGACTGTTTAAGTATGCTTGTGGTAACCTGGTCCATACCAGTTGCCTTCCTTTGGTATCTGTTATAGCTATATATTTTTGTTCTTCTTCTGGGATGGGGTGACTCCAAAATCCGTTTGATAAATCTAATGTAGGCTTATATTTTTCCCTTTTTAAGGTATTTAGAGTAACCTGAGCTCCTTTAAAGTACGGTGAAAAGGGCACCGATTTGGAGTTTAAGTCTCGGTAGTCGCAGACCAAGCGGTATTTGCCTGGCTTGCCGGGTTTTGGCACTCCCATTAGTGGAGTATTATAGGGTGATCCTTGTTCCACTAGAACTCCTTGTTCTTCCAATCTGTTTATTACCCTTTGAATTTCTTTAGCTATTTCTGGTTTATTTATCCCATATTTTTTCTTTATTTCAAAGTGTCCCATGCCTGTTGGTACTGGTTCAATGTTTAACTTTCCACAATGATATGAGTCTTTCTGCCATATTTCCCAATGGGTATTGATTAGGTCAGTAATTTTGGCTTTTATTTTTGGATCTTTAACCTGCTCTAGTATCTTTTCCTTATCTGCTTCTCTATTGTCTTCTGTTTCTTCTAGTAGCCTATACTTTTGTACTTCTGGCCATCCAATTATTAATTTTTGTCCATGTTGAATCAAATTTGGGACTATAAGGGCTTCTGCTTGAATTTGTTTTCCGTTTCCTAGAGTGAGTCTAATTTTCCCTACATCTGTTTGTTGGATAGGAGATCCTATTCCCTGATATTGTTCTTGCCTGATTATTTTAATTTTTAGTTTATCTGACAATTTCTTATCTATCAAGGACATCTCTGCCCCAGTATCTAGCATCATTGTGAGTCATTGTTCTCGGTTAGGTCTGTAGCCTTCTATCTTTCCTCTTTCTTCAGGATATCTTGTTTGTTGTTGTTTTGGGCTTATTTTCACCATTCTTGTCTGGTGAGGTTTTTGCTTATTTCTTTCGCCTCCCTGGGCATGTATTCTGGCTGGCCCTGACGTTTGAGCCCTTCCCTGGTTGTCTCTATGGGTTGGTTGTGGGGGTCCCTGTGGGATTCTTTGTGGATGTTCATTTCCCTGTTGCCTGTTTCCCTGATAATTATTTCCTTGATGGTTATTTCCCCCTCTTGGTCCTTGGGGCTGGTAATTTGGAATTGGGTTGTTTCCTCTATAATTAGGACTTATCCAGGGTCTGGAATCTGGGTTCCGAGGTCCTATTTGTCCGGGTCCCTGATAGTCAAACCTTTCTACCATTTGTCCTAGTGGTTCATATTGTGGTCGATAAGTCCATTGTCCTTTTGGTCCTGGGTGTCTTTTATTACCTTGTCCCTGTCTCTTCGGCTCAATCTTAGGTTTTTCTGTTCTTTTCTCTTCAGGGGTATTGGCGTGAGGGTTTTCCTTTCCTATTCTATCTAGTGAAAGATTTAATGATTCTCCTAACTCCGTTAAGGTTTGTCTAAATATTTGCCAAGGGTTTTGTCCTGGTCGGGCGTTATTTACTGCTGTTCTCAGATAGTTAGTGTGGGTCTCATTTCTGAGGCTCCTAAATAATTGGTTTCGGACCTGTACAAAATTTATTTCTAGATCTTCTGCCGCTTGAGTTATTTGCATTAGGGTTCTTCCTGAGTCAAGAAGAGTTTTAAATATTCTATTTGCTGCTTCTGCCCTTTCAGTTCCATACACCCGAAAATGGGCTTCATGGAGTAGTGTTAATAGGCTGATGGTGGTATTTTCTTCCTGATCTAAACAAGGACAATCTATGGCCTTAAATAGGTCACTTATTTCCCTGGGAGTTAGTCCTTCCAAAAATGCTCTTGATTTTTCGTAATTGGCTATTATGTATTTTATTGCTGCTCTGTCTTCGGTTGGGATGTTGGGGAAGCATACCTTAAAGTTTTTTAATGACGGGTCCCCATATACTCGTCTGGCTGCCAATTGTTGAACGGGTCCTGGTCCCTGTCTTGGGTTATTTATTAACCATCTGGCTTTGTCCGCAGCGTGTTGGGCTACTAATGCTTGTGCTGCTATCCTTCTGTTTGCCGGTATCTGTCTTACTCTATCGGGTGGGACTATAATTTGTAATGCTATGTCTTCGGCCCAGGCATGTGCTGTCATTCCTGGTATATGCGGGACTTCTCTGCCTTTAAGGTCAGGTTCTGCTCTGATTATTGTTATTGCCTGTTGTTCTGGTAGTACACTTGCAGAATGTAAACAGGGTTCTACTCGATTTCCTTGCCCATCATCTCCTACGACCCCGTCATAGTGATGGTGCGTTCCCTCTTGATATTCTATCCTGAACCTATATCTTACTCCTGCGGGGACAGGATCTCCTGCCTGTCTGTCTAATCCCTGGAGTATTGATTCGTCTGCTCCTAGTCTCACTACCTGTCCTCTCAGGGCCGGTGGTGAAACTGCGTCCTGGTCCCCTGCTGCCAGGATTTCCTCCCAAGTATTTCTAAAGTACTCTTGAGGAATGGCCATTTTATATTTTTATAGGAGCTCCGTTTGTATTTGCTGTTCCCAGTACAGATGGGAAGTTATTTGGTGTTATAAGATAATATTGGTCGTGAAGCTCAAGATTAGTGCAATCTCTCGAGCCCCACGTTGGGCGCCAATTGTTATGTTATCTAGGTGGGTAACTCTAGTTTATCTTGCTTAGCCTAAGGATTATTCCTCCGTACCTTCAGTGAGGCCGTTACCGGTAGTGAATACCCTTGGTGAGAATTTTAACTACTATCTGGTCCTAGAAACTTCCAACCCGGTTAGGCTTTATCGTAGGTCTATAGGTCATCCTTCAGTATTACCCCTTTCACCTATGAGTGAGAGCGGCTCGCCTTGGGCCAACCAAGCACCTTCCTACCGTTTGTAGTTCTTAACACTTCAAAATAATAATACCAATATATCTTAATCAAATAACTGTTCGGCGATTCGTGTGTGCATGTAAATTAAAAATGTAATTTATTGAAACATAAGAAAAGCAATCAATCTACAGTTACTCACTCTTAGCCTTACGGTTTTCTTAGCTCAAAATCCCGATTTAAAGTCGCGAGTCAAAATTACTTTAGTTTCTTAGATTCTTCTTCAGTCAAAGTTCTGAATCAAAGTCGCGAGTCGAGTTTACCTAGGATAAAGCAGAGCTTAGTTCCCTAAGTGTCCCTCAAAGGGATCTTTTGAGCAGGCTGCAAGTTAGTTGTCTCTTGTTTGAGATCTTTTGATATTGGTTCAATATGCACAAATGTGTCTTTTGTAGCAAGCCTGTTTTGGTTCAGTAGCCGAAGCCACATTGGTTCAGTGTCTCCTGTCAGCTGGTGGCAGGAGCGATTTGCCTGCTGTGAAGCTCTGCTTATATCCCTTACAAAGTTTGTCAAGCAATTACGTCATTAGTTCTAAGGACTGGGATCAGCTGTTTTACACCCGCTTAAAATCGTGCCGCGGTCAGCATTTAACACATGCTCGCTTAAAGGTCGCGTTTAATATCGTTAGCATACAATAGCATAGGGTTAGTGTGCAAACTTCAAATAGGTTTATCTGTTAAGTGTCCGAAGTGGGCTTTTCAATGTTGATGATTCAGGTTCTTGTGACCTCTTGTTAAGTGTCCGAAGTGAGCTTTTCAATGTTGATGATTCAGGTTCTCGTGACCTCTTGTTAAGTGTCCGAAGTGAGCTTTTCAATGTTGATGATTCAGGTTCTTGTGACCTCTTGTTAAGTGTCCGAAGTGAGCTTTTCAATGTGGATGATTCAGGTTCCCGTGACATCCCCCTCTTGAAAAGCGAGATTCGGTCAAGCGATTGTTTTTTAGTCCATAATAATAAAGTCTCCATACAATTGTACAGTATATTAAACATGCCAAGCCATACCTAATCAAAATGGTGAGGCTGTTGCTCATCTCCACCACTGTTGGCACTGCCACAGGCCGATCTCCTGTGTTTTGATGTCGATTTCAAGTTTAATGCACTTATTAATTTAACGAATGTAAATATCATGAAGAAAAAATCGATTCAAAGTCTTCGTCCTGCTTGGTTCCTTAAATTCATGCCGACTTTATTCCAGGCTTTAATTTTACTACCTTCAGCCTTGGCTAATCGTCGGTGCTGGTTTTTTCGGATCAGTTGTTGCAATACATAATAAAATGTTCAAGCTTAGTTTAGTCCATATCCTGTTATATCATAGGCAGGTTAATCAACCGGTGATCTTGTCAGAGTCACATATTATGCATTGGTTTTGGTTGTAATCGTCTAGTAGTGAGATGGGTTTACTTCACCATCCTTGGTTATTATGATGTTGTCATTTTTCACCGATGATCCATTTCCATCCATTTTTTGCTTAGCCGTCTGCATAAGGGGGTGGTCGTTATAAGTGTTGCGCAAGTTGTTGCCATTCCGATAACGTAAGTTTTTGGTTCAAGAGTTTGTTGCTTGGTTTCTGCCATTTTGGCTTTTTGGTTTTAGGATCGAGATCCTTTTGGTTCAGGTTTTTTGGTTTATTGGTTTTAGGATCGAGATCCTTTTGGTTCAGGTTTTTTGGTTTATTGGTTTTTGGATCGAGATCCTTTTGGTTCATGTTTTTTGGTTTATTGGTTTTTGGTTCAGAATCTTTGGTTTCTTGGTTTTTGGTTCGTTTACTGGTTTGTTGTATTGGTTTTGGTTTGTTTTGATAAGAGGTTGCTTGTAAAATAGAATATCCAATTATTAAAAGTTTTATCACAAAAAAGAGTCTTAGTACATAATACATCCAGTCCGGTTGATATTGAATACTGGCCATGACTAAAATTAAGCATGTGGAATATCCTCGCCTATTACTGCACCAATATCTGAATCTATACTCTACCCCTAATATTAATAAAAATGCTATCATAATTCCTAAAACTAGGCTAGCTGTTTCCGTATTTGTTCTGTCCCATAGCGCTTGTCCTCCTATAACTAATATGTATATGGGAATGGGTATCTTATGTTTAAGTGTGTCCCAGAGGGTTACTGGGAGTATTGTTGGGTGTTTCTGGTTCTTTAGGAATTCAATTACTTTATTGCATTTTTGTAAATACTGATCCATTATTTTCCTGTGATCGAAATAGTGGGATTATTTGTAGGTATAAGGCCTTTAATTAGTGGTTTGGCGAATGGCCATACCACCACTACCAGTATCCATATAATCATTACTCCTACCAGGAAGGGGGCCAAATCTTCCAATCCGAACCAACTTAGTATCCAATAAATCCAATCATATATCTGTATCCATATATTCGCGGCTTTGCTCGTTGCATATGTGACTCTGTCTTGTATAGAACCCCACGCTATATTACTTGTGTGTTCTTTTACCCATATCTGCAGTTCTTCTTTTAGGGTTTTTTGTTCATTTCTCCTCGCTATCGTTATTTTATTTTTTAGATCTTTCAGCTGTTCATCTATTGTTTGTCCTGTAAAGTGGATCTCCATCCACTCCTGATCTGAGTATTCTGTTAAGAGCCTTTCTAGATGAGCTATGTTTGGGTCAGGTCTATCAATGTTTAGTCTGATCACTTTTTTGTATGGTGTTTTCTGTTTTTTATTTTCCTTAATCAGTTCTCCATTACATCCTTTATCTCCTGTCTTGACCTTAAATTCTCCTGACTGATTGGTTAGCCATGTATTTCCTGTGGGGAAATATTCTACATAACAATCTTTTTTCCAATATATCGTTATATTCTTGTTACAAGGTCTGAGTGTAATTATATTTCCTTCCATTATCTCATAGGGTCTATCCTTTATCTTTGAACATTTTTCTCTTTTCATCCAGTCATTTTTTAGGCTCATCCATATGGGTCTTTGTATTTTAGTATTCATGTTAACGTTTCTTAGTACTTTACTTATTTTTACCAGGCTAATATAAATGTTTTGTTCCTTTTTCCTCTATTTGTGTTATAACTACCTGGGTTGTATAATCTTCTATAGTTCGGTTTTCTGATTTTATCACATTGTGTAGCCAATTTTGTTTAAGGTTACTTAATTGTTGCCTAAGACTGTTTTTTCCTTTTTCCCATGCCAATGTTTTCTGAATTGTGATTAGCTCCTTTATGATGTCTTTTCCTGCCTCCCATTGGATGTTTTGTCTTTGGAACATATCTTTTATGTAGTCTTCTGCTTGCTGTTGCCTGCTGTTGTTATTATTATTATTGTTGTTATTATTATTATTGTTAGCATTATTGATTAAAGCTATTCTCATCGCTGGGGATTGTTCCCAAAATGAACCATTTTTCTTGTTTTTGTAACAGTACAATTTACCCCAATGAAAACACCAGACGGTGTCATCTTCTACCTTTATTTCTGCATTAGTTCTGGTAATATTTTTTAACATTTTACTAAAGTGCTTTTTATATCAGTCTGCATATACTGATTTCCACTTCATATTAAGATCTTCTTGTTTATAGTTGCTAATGATCTTATAGTTGTCATATGGGACTTTATAAGTATAATCACATTTGAATATTCCCTCTTGTATATATACCACTTTTCCATTATTGGGTGTTCTGCAATGCCATGGTCCATGGGTTTCATTTCTTTTACACTGTGTCTCCTTTGTGCATTTCTTACTGAATCCATCCTTGCAGCAGTGGGTTTTGCTGGTGCATCCTATTATATGGGTTTCATTCTTATAATAGTGATAACAGGCGTTATTGGTTTGTCTATCGAATTCCTCGGTCTCTTCTATCCAAAAGTGTGATTTGGGGTTGGCACATTCTATCGCCTTTCCAATTCGATGATGGTGACAGGGGTCTAAGTATGGGTTAATAAGTTTCCTTATCTTACTTCCATTATTTGTTGTCATGACCTCTTTTATTATCTCTCTACTCTTTCTCTGGAAAATGGAGTGATCACAAATAATGAGAATTTGATTAGTGCGGGGTTCCCTCCTTACTTCATATCTTCCTAGGTTGGGTAATGTCGCATCATCTTCCCCTAATAACGTTATATATACTTGGTCATCATTATTTTGGGCCCATAATCTTTGTCCTTTTATTGCTCCTCCTTCCTTCTGATATTTCCATTTTCCTATGGCCTCCATAATAATTGGATGTTGAGTGTTTCTATTATTTAGGGGGTGTCCCTGATCTGGATATGAGCAATTATAATATGTTTCGTCTCCTGTAGCCTGAGTGCTTGGGTTTTCGGTGTATATACAATATAACCATTTTTCCCTTTCCAATTCCGTCTGATTTGTCTGGTTCCCTTTGATTCCTTGTATACTATATTTCTTTAGTTCCTTTTGCCATCTATCTAGCATTTTGTCAATTTCTTCGTCTTGTTCTAGGTCTTCACTTTCTAGTTCCTGTTTTAGCGCTATTTTATCTAACCAGAATTCACATCCTTCTAATTTTGTTCCTACTTCTTCTGCTGAGGGTCTAGGATCTTGTATCTCTTCATATAGTTGTGCATTTATTCCTTGATGTAGCATTATTCCTATTCCTATTATTATCCAACTCCGCATTGTACCTCCAGTAATTATTGTTGCCATGCCTATCAAAGATGTTGTGTTTGTGTTTATCTCATCTACTCTGGCACATTCTATATTTTTATTTACTACATCTTTTAGTATTCCTCCTACTGTCAGGAATATTATGACCGTTATCAAGAGAATATGTTGACCTATGTTGAAAATACTGCATCTGGTGTTTTGCCTCGTTAGGTGTTCTTTTTCGTCCTTATTCTTTTTCTCCTTTTTTACTTTCTTTTTTCTAGCTCTGATTCCTTTTTCTAAATCTTTGCTTTGCACCTTTTTTGTGTTATACTGTTTCCACCATTTCTTCCAATTTATGCTAACCCTTTTTGTCTGAGGTGAGAATTTTTCTTGTGCTGCTTTACTCTCTCCCTCTTCCATTTCCTTTAGGTATAATTCTATCCATTCAGTCATTCTTTTGTGACGGGTCTAATATTGTCAATTGAAAGTACCCTTTCCTTACCTTCTTTTCCAACTGTTACTGTTCCGTCTCCTACTTTGATTACCTGTTGAGGTAAATAATATCTAGGTTTAAAGGCTTTGCTTGTTTTGTTCTGTTTTTTCTCTTGTATCCAATCTCCTATTTTAGGTTCCCAATATTTTCTTTCTGTTTTTATATTTTCTAATCTTTTTTCTCTCATTTCTTTTTTCTTTTCCTGTAGCATGTCCAGCCATTCTTTTTTCATCTTTCCCTGCTCTGGGGTTTCTGGTTTATTTTGAGTGTTCATTTGTACCCCAAACTTTAGATAGTGCGGAGTTATATGGTTCTCTGCTCCTACTAAGTCTATGGGCGTATTATTGATGGCCAGCTGTACCTCCTTTAACCAATGACTCCAACTTCCTCCGCGAGAGGCCAACATTTTTGCCAGGGCTAGTTTGACATCTTGGTTTCTCCGTTCTACCTTTCCTGCCGATTCAGGATGGTAAGGTGTGCTAAACTCCAACTGTATCCCATGAGAGTAACACCACATGTTAAAGTCCTGTTTTTTAAATCCAGGTCCTTGGTCTGAGTGAATTACTCTGGGAGGTCCATTAGCGACCAGCATCAGCTCACTAGCTTCTATGACATCTTGGGCTCTACAACTGTTTGTCGGTGTCAGGGTGGTAAATCCAGTACATTCATCAATTATTACTAGACAATATTTAGTAGGCCTTTTAAATGGTTTTTTTACCATGGGAGGTCGGTAATGGGCCGATAAAATCCATTATCCATTTATCTCCTGGTTCCATGTTTTGTGGCCTAATTATGTAAGGTTCTTTTTTAATTCCTCCTTTTTTTGTTGTATTTCAGGCATATTTTACATTCTTGGCAGTATTTTTTAGTTTCTTGTTTTATCCCTGGCCACCAGTATTTCTGGAGTAAATGGGATTGTGTGGTCTTTATTCCTGGGTGTGTAGCACCCAAGCCTGTGTGTGCCCGTTCTATTATTTTCTTTTTTTCTGATTTTGGTGGTATTATTTTTCCCTGCTCATTCTTCTGGCCTTTAATCTTGGTCATAACCGTACCATCTTCCTTTTCCCAATATTCCTGATTTTCTGGAAACACTGGCGGGTTTTCTCCTTTTAGCAATGCTTCTAGTTCTTTGTCCTGCTTCTCCCTCTTCATCTGTCTAGTTATTACTCTCTGTTGATAGATTCCGCCTGAGCTTGCTACTTTGGCTGCCCTGTCTGCCAAATCATTTCCCTTTTTGTGCTCACCTTCCTTTTGGTGTCCTCTTATGTGTATAACTTTTGTATTGTCTAGGTTTTCTTTGTACTTAGCTATTTCTTCCCATATTTGTTTATATTGTATGGGATGATTTCTATTCTCATGAAATCCTTTTTCATTCCATTTATTTAATTCCTCAATATAGACTCGACTGGCATAGAAGCTATCTGTACGAATGAGTATACGGAGTTCAGGGGGATATTGGCTTGCTTCTTTTAAGGCTAATTCTAAGGCCTTAAGTTCTGTTTTCTGGGCGGAACCCCCAGTTGGTCCTTCTATTTCTAATATTTTTTCATCTTGGAAATCGTTATCTACTCCAGTCCCTATTACTATTACTATTCCTGTCTGTTTTTCTTCTTTTCCATGTTTGTTAAGTCCCTTTTGTGCGCTTCCGTCTGAATAGATGTAAATATCTGGTTTAGAATTGCCTCCTATTTGTTTTTCCTCTTTAATCTGGAATTTAGGTATCCACCAGGTATCTGTTTTATCTAAACGTGGTCTTATTTCTATAGTGGGGTCTGCTTTTAATGCTTCCCATTTTTCATATCTGGCGGTATGTACTTTCTGACTCTTTTCTATCTTCTGCTGTTTGGATTGTAGTTCTGCTAGATCTGTTTTGATTACTATCTTCCCATCTTCTTGTAATTTCCTGGCTGACTCCATAGCTCTGGTTATCGCCACCCAAGTTTTCTCTAATTTCGGAAATTTCTTTTCTGTGTCTGTAAAATTTAGTGAGACATATTGAAACGGTTTCTTTTGTCCTTCACTGGTTAGTCTGACTGTGGCACTTTCTTGTCCTACTATAACTTCCAGCTCTATATTTTTTCCTGGCTCGTGTTTTCCCATATTTTCTGCTTTATTTAATACTTCAATCAGTTTTTTCTAGCTCATACTGATCCTCTGACGTCCATGAGACTACCTTCTCGGTTAGTTTTTTGTAGAGTGGTCTTGACAGTTCTGCGTACCCTGGGATAAAGTCTCTGGAATAATTCATTAATCCTAATATGGCTTGTAGTTCTTTTATTTTTGTGGGGGGTTTTATTTCTCCTAATTTTTCCATGAATTCTTTTGTAAGTCCTTTTCCTTCATCAGTTAATTCTACCCCTAGATATTTGACGCTTTCTTTGGCAATTTGTGATTTTCCTAGTCCTATTATGTATCCTGCGTGGAATAGGCTTTCTAGTATTTTGTGGAGACACTTAAAGTGCTCATCCAAGTCGGAATGGGTAATGTATATGTCATCGACATAGCATTCAATGTGTCCTGGTTCTGCTAAGTCCTGTATCGTTTCTCTGACTTTTGCGGAGAATATTACTGGACTGTTTAAGTATGCTTGTGGTAACCTGGTCCATACCAGTTGCCTTCCTTTGGTATCTGTTATAGCTATATATTTTTGTTCTTCTTCTGGGATGGGGTGACTCCAAAATCCGTTTGATAAATCTAATGTAGGCTTATATTTTTCCCTTTTTAAGGTATTTAGAGTAACCTGAGCTCCTTTAAAGTACGGTGAAAAGGGCACCGATTTGGAGTTTAAGTCTCGGTAGTCGCAGACCAAGCGGTATTTGCCTGGCTTGCCGGGTTTTGGCACTCCCATTAGTGGAGTATTATAGGGTGATCCTTGTTCCACTAGAACTCCTTGTTCTTCCAATCTGTTTATTACCCTTTGAATTTCTTTAGCTATTTCTGGTTTATTTATCCCATATTTTTTCTTTATTTCAAAGTGTCCCATGCCTGTTGGTACTGGTTCAATGTTTAACTTTCCACAATGATATGAGTCTTTCTGCCATATTTCCCAATGGGTATTGATTAGGTCAGTAATTTTGGCTTTTATTTTTGGATCTTTAACCTGCTCTAGTATCTTTTCCTTATCTGCTTCTCTATTGTCTTCTGTTTCTTCTAGTAGCCTATACTTTTGTACTTCTGGCCATCCAATTATTAATTTTTGTCCATGTTGAATCAAATTTGGGACTATAAGGGCTTCTGCTTGAATTTGTTTTCCGTTTCCTAGAGTGAGTCTAATTTTCCCTACATCTGTTTGTTGGATAGGAGATCCTATTCCCTGATATTGTTCTTGCCTGATTATTTTAATTTTTAGTTTATCTGACAATTTCTTATCTATCAAGGACATCTCTGCCCCAGTATCTAGCATCATTGTGAGTCATTGTTCTCGGTTAGGTCTGTAGCCTTCTATCTTTCCTCTTTCTTCAGGATATCTTGTTTGTTGTTGTTTTGGGCTTATTTTCACCATTCTTGTCTGGTGAGGTTTTTGCTTATTTCTTTCGCCTCCCTGGGCATGTATTCTGGCTGGCCCTGACGTTTGAGCCCTTCCCTGGTTGTCTCTATGGGTTGGTTGTGGGGGTCCCTGTGGGATTCTTTGTGGATGTTCATTTCCCTGTTGCCTGTTTCCCTGATAATTATTTCCTTGATGGTTATTTCCCCCTCTTGGTCCTTGGGGCTGGTAATTTGGAATTGGGTTGTTTCCTCTATAATTAGGACTTATCCAGGGTCTGGAATCTGGGTTCCGAGGTCCTATTTGTCCGGGTCCCTGATAGTCAAACCTTTCTACCATTTGTCCTAGTGGTTCATATTGTGGTCGATAAGTCCATTGTCCTTTTGGTCCTGGGTGTCTTTTATTACCTTGTCCCTGTCTCTTCGGCTCAATCTTAGGTTTTTCTGTTCTTTTCTCTTCAGGGGTATTGGCGTGAGGGTTTTCCTTTCCTATTCTATCTAGTGAAAGATTTAATGATTCTCCTAACTCCGTTAAGGTTTGTCTAAATATTTGCCAAGGGTTTTGTCCTGGTCGGGCGTTATTTACTGCTGTTCTCAGATAGTTAGTGTGGGTCTCATTTCTGAGGCTCCTAAATAATTGGTTTCGGACCTGTACAAAATTTATTTCTAGATCTTCTGCTGCTTGAGTTATTTGCATTAGGGTTCTTCCTGAGTCAAGAAGAGTTTTAAATATTCTATTTGCTGCTTCTGCCCTTTCAGTTCCATACACCCGAAAATGGGCTTCATGGAGTAGTGTTAATAGGCTGATGGTGGTATTTTCTTCCTGATCTAAACAAGGACAATCTATGGCCTTAAATAGGTCACTTATTTCCCTGGGAGTTAGTCCTTCCAAAAATGCTCTTGATTTTTCGTAATTGGCTATTATGTATTTTATTGCTGCTCTGTCTTCGGTTGGGATGTTGGGGAAGCATACCTTAAAGTTTTTTAATGACGGGTCCCCATATACTCGTCTGGCTGCCAATTGTTGAACGGGTCCTGGTCCCTGTCTTGGGTTATTTATTAACCATCTGGCTTTGTCCGCAGCGTGTTGGGCTACTAATGCTTGTGCTGCTATCCTTCTGTTTGCCGGTATCTGTCTTACTCTATCGGGTGGGACTATAATTTGTAATGCTATGTCTTCGGCCCAGGCATGTGCTGTCATTCCTGGTATATGCGGGACTTCTCTGCCTTTAAGGTCAGGTTCTGCTCTGATTATTGTTATTGCCTGTTGTTCTGGTAGTACACTTGCAGAATGTAAACAGGGTTCTACTCGATTTCCTTGCCCATCATCTCCTACGACCCCGTCATAGTGATGGTGCGTTCCCTCTTGATATTCTATCCTGAACCTATATCTTACTCCTGCGGGGACAGGATCTCCTGCCTGTCTGTCTAATCCCTGGAGTATTGATTTGTCTGCTCCTAGTCTCACTACCTGTCCTCTCAGGGCCGGTGGTGAAACTGCGTCCTGGTCCCCTGCTGCCAGGATTTCCTCCCAAGTATTTCTAAAGTACTCTTGAGGAATGGCCATTTTATATTTTTATAGGAGCTCTGTTTGTGTTTGCTGCTCCCAGTACAGATGGGAAGTTATTTGGTGTTATAAGATAATATTGAAGCTCAAGATTAGTGCAATCTCTCGAGCCCCACGTTGGGCGCCAATTGTTATGTTATCTAGGTGGGTAACTCTAGTTTATCTCGCTTAGCCTAAGGATTATTCCTCCGTACCTTCAGTGAGGCCGTTACCGGTAGTGAATACCCTTGGTGAGAATTTTAACTACTGTCTGGTCCTAGAAACTTCCAACCCGGTTAGGCTTTATCGTAGGTCTATAGGTCATCCTTCAGTATTACCCCTTTCACCTATGAGTGAGAGCGGCTCGCCTTGGGCCAACCAAGCACCTTCCTACCGTTTGTAGTTCTTAACACTTCACAATAATAATACCAATATACCTTAATCAAATAACTGTTCGGCGATTCGTGTGTGTATGTAAATTAAAAATGTAATTTATTGAAACATAAGAAAAGCAATCAATCTACAGTTACTCACTCTTAGCCTTACGGTTTTCTTAGCTCAAAATCCCGATTTAAAGTTGCGAGTCAAAATTACTTTAGTTTCTTAGATTCTTCTTCAGTCAAAGTTCTGAATCAAAGTCGCGAGTCGAGTTAATCTAGGATAAAGCAGAGCTTAGTTCCCTAAGTGTCCCTCAAAGGGATCTTTTGAGCAGGCTGCAAGTTAGTTGTCTCTTGTTTGAGATCTTTTGATATTGGTTCAATATGCACAAATGTGTCTTTTGTAGCAAGCCTGTTTTGGTTCAGTAGCCGAAGCTACATTGGTTCAGTGTCTCCTGTCAGCTAGTGGCAAGAGCGATTTGCCTGCTGTGAAGCTCTGCTTATATCCATTACAAAGTTTGTCAAGCAATTACGTCATTAGTTCTAAGGACTGGGATCAGCTGT
Source organism: Hemiscyllium ocellatum (assembly GCF_020745735.1). Classification (NCBI taxonomy): domain Eukaryota; kingdom Metazoa; phylum Chordata; class Chondrichthyes; order Orectolobiformes; family Hemiscylliidae; genus Hemiscyllium; species Hemiscyllium ocellatum. The sequence continues at coordinate 46,110,107 of NC_083435.1, read as the reverse complement.
TTTACACCCGCTTAAAATCGTGCCGCGGTCAGCATTTAACACATGCTTGTTTAAAGGTCGCGTTTAATATCGTTAGCATACAATAGCATAGGGTTAGTGTGCAAACTTCAAATAGGTTTATCTGTTAAGTGTCCGAAGTTGGCTTTTCAATGTTGATGATTCAGGTTCTTGTGACCTCTTGTTAAGTGTCCGAAGTGAGCTTTAAATGTGGATGATTCAGGTTCCCGTGACAGAACATAGAACAATACAGCACAGAACAGGCCCTTCGGCCCACGATGTTGTGCCGAACATCCATCCTGGATTAAGCACCCATCCATGTACCTATCCAATTGCCGTTATGTTGTCCTTGGTTTGTTTTCAGCGATATCGTAAACACAGAAGTTACAGGGAGGTCTGGTTTGCATGGATTTTAGGGCCAATTTGATTATAGATAACAGATATTGCCTCAGGTGAAATGTTTCAACCGTTTGCAAAGAACACTTGTACAATGAAGAGGGAGTGGCCAGTTTTCCCAGCTCAACTTCAATCTGGTTTGGTTTGGTTTTGAGGTTAGCAAGCAATCAGTGTGAGTCTGCTGGTCAAAGAAACAGTTACATGGAAGAGGATGTTCCATGCTGAGTCTCCCTGCTGCCCCCTCCTCTCTCTCTCTCTCTCTCCTGTTAGATCTTGTGTTTGATTTTACCTTCTTCTTTCCACAGGGATTTTGATGGTGTTCTCGCAAGGACTTGGAACAGCATGATGAAGTTGTAAGAGATTTGATTGGGTTTTTAAATACCTAAGTTATTCGATATTCTGTTCACTTTTGTTCGCGTTTCATTTGGGAAACTTGCAAATAAATCTTGTTTTTATAACAAAACCGTGTGTTTGGGCCAGTGGCATCACTCTTGGAATATCTTCTCAAACCTGCTTAAAACAAGTAGAAGAGTTAAGGTCTGGTCTACCTTCTTGAAACGTTTTGAGGGAGTCTGGCCTGGATGACAAAATAGCTCCCTGAAAGGTGTTGCCGGTAAATAGTAATGAAGGCATTCATTGGTCAGTGTGTTGAGGACTGACATGGGACACCATGTTGCAGCTGTAGACGACTTTGATGAGACCAATTTTGGTATAGTGCATACAATTTTTGTTGCCCTGCTCCATGAAGTATGTTTTGCCCTGGAGCATGGGCGACTGATAGGTGACTTTATGGAGGTTTATAAAATCTTGAGGGGCATAGATAAGGTGAATAGCCAAGGTTTTTTTTCTCATTGGAAAGGAACCTAAAACTAGAGGCCATTGGTTTAAATTGAGAGGGGGAAGATTTAAAAAAGAACAGAAAGGCAACAGTTTCACAACCAGGCTGGTGTGTATATGGAATGAGCTGCTTAATGGAAGTGGTGGAGGCTGGTACAATATAATGCTTGAAAGACATTTCGACAGCAACATGGATAGAAAGTGTTTAGAGGGATATGGGCCAAATGCGAGCAATGGGGACTGATTATTTTTAGCATATCAGGTTGATGTGGACCAATTGAACTGTGTGATTCTATGAGTCTACTGTCTTTGTTCTTGTGCCTGTCCTTGTCTCTGTGCCTGTGCATGTGGGTCCTGGCAAGGTGCTCTACAATTCCAAATGAAGTGACCCAGTCGAAGGCAATTACAACAATGCACCTGAGCTCTAATATGCCTTGTGGTTCACCTCTACTGCCACCCACAGGCACTGTATATGAAGGCAGGAAACCTCACAGATTAGCATCACAACTTTTTCCTCTGCCTCCTTCATTTCTTCACACTGACCCTTTTACAGGAATCACTTCCTCCTCTTATTCCCTTTGCTTTTATGCACCCCTTTATCATCCTTTTACTGAGCCTGAATCATTCAACTTACCAACCACACATCATCATGTGTGCTATGTTTTGGGGTAAAAATTCTCATACAAATTCTTGCCCCATTCCAAACCAGCGCTACGAAATTAGAACTATCCTTTCCAGTTAACCTGCTATGATCCCTATCCTCAAAAACTTGAGTAAAATGAATACACAACTGACTTTCATATCCACTCGGATACTTCCCCATTGTTTACCTAGACCCATTTAAACCTTCTACTGGATGGCCCCTGTTATAACCAATTCGAAATTGTATAGCTTCGTTCATATCTTCTGATTCCCTCCCCCTTCACACTGAGGAGTGGGTGAAGCAAACTGAATTGCAACATTGACACACGTGTTAGCATTCATTTTGCTTTTTCTCTCCCATTAAGCCAATGTCGTTGCTGACAAGTGATTTCAAAAAACACAGAAGGGTCTGCAGTGGGTGCAAAAGTGGAGATCCAATTTCCTCTCACTGCATTACCATAGACGGGAGTTGTATAGGTGATTGATTGCAAGTCCTCACATTCCATATAACTAGTAGTCACTGGATTCATTCAGGCAAGGGGCAGATGCTGGGGATGCTGAGGGAATCATTGCTACCTGAAAGGGAGGTGGGGGTTCCCAAACATCACCAAGTACAGCATAACACCGGATTTCTCTTCGAACTCCCCCCAATCCAGACTGTAATCACCATCTCACTCAGACTGAACTCTCCCAAAACACACATCATTCCTTTCTGTACGGACAGATGGGATTTTAGTTAATGAGTCTCATAATGGCACTTCGAGTCATCAGCCAAAATGATCCTATTTTATCTGCCTGCTTGACACAAAACCTGGCCACCAGCCTGTAAGTTCATCCGTTTTTCATTTAGCTCTTTGACAGCATGTTGTACACTCTGTTTCACTGTACGTGCTCCAATGTTCTTGGTAAGCCTTCTCACATGGAGTCAGAAACTGATCCGTGCGCAACACGTTTATCTGACTCCATTTCTCCTGTTCTGCTAGTTTTCCACATAACGTTTTCCTCTCTCCATGCAACTGCTCATTTTTTCCATGAAAACTTTCATTCAGTTCATAAGGTTTCTTATATCTAACAGCTTTCCCCTTAACTATTCCAGTATTGAATTCAGGAACCAAGATAGAGGGTGCTGAGGTGGAGATTGTCGAGTTCATCCTGGTCAACAGATGGTCAAGAAAGCACAACAATGCTTTCATTCCTCAGGAGGCTAAGGAAATTCTGCAAGTTTTTAAAGACTCTGACTAACTTTTATAGATGTACTAAGGAAAGTATACTACCCGGATGCATCACGGTGTGCGTGGTTAAAATGTGGTGCTGGAAAAAGTACAGCAGGAAAGGCAGAATCCATGGAGCACGAGAGTCGACATTTCAGGGATGACCCTTCATCAGGACTGTGTAGGGAAAGGCGGCTGAGAAATAAATTGGTGGAAAGGGTAGTGCAAGGGCGCGACGTGGATGCAGTTAGGAGGTGACTGTGATAGGTCGGTGGGAAGTGTGGAGTGGATAGGGTGAAGGAAAGGGGACGGATAGGTCAGGTCAAGAGGGCAGTGCTCAGTCAGAGAGTTGGATCTGGGATGGGGTGGGGGTTGGGTGAATATAGAAACTGGTAAATTCGATCTTAATCCGTGTGGTTGTAGGCTCCCAAAGGTCATAAGATCTTCAGGTTAAAAAGTGGCAGCATTCGCTCAAACAGATTGTCAACACAAAGAAAGCAATGTTATGGGAGTTTCTCATATTTAAACAGGAAATAGTTACAAAACATATTAATGTACGAGGAAGTGCCTCACCTGGAAATTAGATACAAAGAAATGACATATAGCACACAATTGAGAGCAAACGAAAGTAGATCCTGAGTCAGACTGGCTTCATCGATTTGACGTTGTTTACTGCATTACTCAGTCACATTGACCCTATTTGATCTATTCCTCAGTCACATTGGTGCTGTTTCGTGCACTACTTAGTCATATTAATGCTTCTAACGTGCTGCTCAGTCATATCAGTGCTGCCAATTCATGGCTCAACTGCATTGACACAGTTCAATGCATTATTCAGTAACATTGGCACATTGTAATATAATGCTCAGTCGCTTGACACTGCTCAACAAGCTGTTCAGTCACATCCCGACTGTTTAATGCACTGATCTCACTTTGAGATTGTTTTAAGCGCTGCTCAGTCAGATTGTCGCTGCTTCATGCACCGCTCATTCATATTGGAGCTGCGTATCTGGTTATTCTGATTATCACCAAAATCGATTCAACGCTTTCTTCAAGATAGAGATGACTTGCAGAAATTCGCTGACCTGACTGGCCTGCATTACTGATTTTCAGAATGTCCTAGCTACATATCATTGACTGGAAATCATATACAATATCCATGTTAAACTTCTGCTCGTCTTTTCAGAACACTCAGTTGCGACCTGCACTCCTGGCTCGACAAAATACTCCAAGCCAATCACTCACAGATACATCACTACTTCACAAATTTCTGGATTCTTGCTGAGTCGCTGCAGTCTATGCGCTACAGTCTACCCACTCCTGCATTTTAAGCTGGTGGCAGTGAAGGAAAGGTGATTTAGTTCCATGGAGAGGAACCTGCAGATGGTGATATTCATTTGAATCCACTGCCTTTGTCCTCCCAGATAGTAATAATCGCTGGCGTGGGATTGACTTCAATGGAGCCACAATGAATTCGTGCAACAGATCCTATGGAAGGAATACAACCCTATCACTGAGCATCGATGATGAATTGGTATTAATTAAGTGGTATAAATCCATAATATGGACCCGAGCACCTTCTTCGACTGTCTTTCTGCGGTGTTTTAATTATCATAATCCATTGAACTTCCGACTCATTCCAAGGATCTCATGGTCTCTTTCCTTCCATACATTCCTCTGGTTTCAGATGTGGACTTGTGTGTTTCTTTGAATTCATTATTTAAAGCTCTAAGTTGAGACAGTTGCTCTGAGTTATACTGCCTGTTTCTGTGGGTAGATCAACACAACTTGTTTGCTTTACAATTATTTATGTCCAAGTCAGTGGTAGCTAACATTAAGATCAAAAGTGTGAGTCACATTTCTCTTCTGTTTGAACTTCGCACTGCACTAAATTTTTATCATTGTTTGCAAGATATGCTTTAACTGTCAACATATTGATACATCCTTTATTTATCTAATGTGGGGAGCACAAACTCAGGCAGCATTTACTGACCACCATAAGCAACTGCATGCAACAAAGTGACTTGTCGTGAATTCATTGAAGAGACATCACTATGGACTTTAATTATACATGCCTACACCTAGGAGGAACAGCGGAATGCCTCTCTCAAAATATGAATGTACTTTAATGATAGTTTCATGGAAATTATTGCACTGACTATTAAATCCATGCATATTCCATGATTTTCATTTAATTCAAGAAAGTGCTTGGTTGGGATTTGGACCCAGATTTGGACAAAGAATTAGCCTGGAACTTCAGAACATTGGCTAGGTGATGTATCAGTAAGCTGTTGGAGAAATGGGAGGCAAATCATAATCAAAATTTCACAGGACATTGTTTCATTATGAAGCTGAAGGAGAAGAATTAAAGTGGGTTTAGGATTGAATAACAATTGAACAAATTGGAATCGAAGTAACCCAGAAAAAAACTGCAATTGAACAAGTGATTGCCTGTAAAGGTTAGACTTTCAAGCGCTCTCCAATTATTGTTATAAGAGGGACAAATCAATACCAAAACTTTTGTTTGAAGGAATATGGAGAATTGTGTGAAGCAGAAACAGGACACTCAAGATAACTGTCAGGCTGATATTGCAATTTTAAATCAGGCTAAACGAGTCTGACAGTGGTGGAAATATTAGTAGGATCAAATAGATAACATGAGAAACCACTGTCACTTACCATGCAAGGTAAATCTAAGTCTTGCAGGGAATATGTAAAGGTAATGGAGTGGCAAACAGGGACATGGCTATAATGGTCAACCAAATAGAGTATCTACACATGGAGAGAGAGAGACAAGGGCTGAGACACAGTCGGGTCTCCTAAAATCTGTTTTCACCTGACAAACAAATGGCAATAATATAATTGATAAAGATCAAGTAGTTGTCTTTCTGCAAGAATTATGCATTCTCAAACAGGAGGGATTGGAAATGCATCTTGTTAGATAATCTATCACGCACCAGGATTAGGGTGATCTGGAGTTGATGACTGTGCAGACAATGGCCCTCATCCACTATAATGCTGTAGTAGCAACAAGAGACTGTCAGTGTCAGTGTTCAGATTTCTTCGGGGTTCCTTATTTCCTGTAATGCTTCTGACTGACTGGGGACATCAGATGTATGAAGGGACACGTCCAGAAATGAATAACAAAATGAGAACAATATCACATTCGTGAACTGTTAATGATTAGATTATTTACAATGTGAAAACAGGTCCTTTGGCCCAACAAGTCCACACCGACCCTCCGAAGAGCAACCCACCCAGACCCATTCCCCTACATTTACCCCTTCACCTCACACTATAGACAATTCAGCAAGGCCCATTCACCTAACCAGCACATTTTTGGATTGAGGGAGGAAACCAGAGCAACCGAAGGAAACCCACACAGACACTAGGAGAATGTGCAAACTCCACACAGACAGTTGGCTGAGGCAGGAATTGAACCCGGGTCTGTGGCACTGTGAGGCAGCAGTGCTAACCACGTGCCACCATATCACCCATACCATTTAATATTTGAAAGAATATTTAAGGAAATTAAACATACTTGAATTTATTCAACACTCAATAAAACATTAAAGAATACTGATGTGCTTTTGTTTGGAAATCTGAATTATAGCATCATATTACTCTGTTAATAAATAGGTCATTGCCAATGGATATCACTCTGAATGCAAACACCAAAAACAAAAGCGAGTAGAAAAGTCCCAGACTGAATGTCATCAGGTTGTAGATGTTTATGTCAAAACGAAGACATCACCTTGGGGATAAAGTAATGAAACAATCGCATTTTGTCAATTATCAATATCTCTCCAGACCTCCCTCAGATGTATATATACAGTTACAATCATCTACACGTACAGAACTGTCAGCAGATTTTATCTGGACTTCCTTAAACCTAATTCCTTGACTTCAAAGCAATGAAAACTGCAATAATTACTCAGATAGAAAAACTATATTATCCTATTCTTGCCATTTTTGGTGTGCCTGGTAAGTCAGTTAATGGATGTTTTGTAGTCACTATTGTCTGTGAAAGTTTATCCTTACAGTGATCATTTGTGATTGTGAAATTTTATCGTTCTGATCTAATTACTGTTTATATCGATCAGTAAAAGATATAGCATAATTCAACAGAGAAATAAAATTCATGTGATCATAGACATAGAATTTCTCTGAATGTACAATAGCATCACTGAAACTCAATTTATGGCATCATTACTGGATGTACAATTAGAGGGCTGGGGGGCTAAACTGACATCCACAGCTATTTGATCATTCACCAGTTCATGTTTTCTATTAAGCATTTTCCTACCTGTTGTGCTGATGCTGCTCCTTTAACCGGGTTATGCTGACCTTTTTTTTTTCAGAACGATCGTAAAAGACACAGATTCTGAAAAGTTATGGCTTGAATGGCTTTCTGGGCCAGTTTGATTATAGTGAACGGACACTGCCTCTGGAAAAAGCCTTTTTTTAAAATAACTTGTACAAAGACAAGGGAATGGCCAGTTCACCCAGCTCAGCTTATTCTGGTTCGTTTTGTTTTTTGGCAGTCTGGCTATTCTCTAAAACCAGTCAGGCATTTTTATCTTATATACTCAACATTAAATCCAGTTTCCTCGCCTCATTGTGGTGAAATGTATTCATTTGATCGTCACTAACATGAAAAACTCTTTTTTTCACTTTCATTGAATACTCTTGTGAGAATGTAAATACTTTGCAGTGTGAGTCACTGCAGTGCATGCTTTTGAGTCGCCCAGATTCTGATTACAATGGAATAGTGAGTGAACGTCAAAATGCTTGCACTTTCCCATCATCAGCAGTCTGGCGAGGAATATCTGAATTGTGACTTTTTTTCTTTCATGGGTTTTCTGCTCTAGTCTTTCTCGGTGCTAAAAGCCATGGGCATGCATGCGAGATACCCTCTGAAACTTCAAATGGCATTTCCTGTAGTATAAATTGCACATGGTATCAGTTGATGCCACTGTGACACAGCGACGGAGGGGACAATGTTAAAACCAATGGCACAGGTGGCAATCAAGCAATTTTGTTGTAGATGGCATCAAGTTTCCTGAGCGGTGTTGATGCTGCCATCTCACAAAGAATGAACATTCAGTCACACTCCTGAGTTGCACTGGGCAGATGGTTGGAACTCTTCTTTTAATTCATTTACAGGATGTGAGCATCGCTGGCCAGGCCAGCATTCATTTCCAAACCTTAATTGCGTACTGTGCTGCTAAACAGCCAATCACATTGTTGTGAATCTGGGGTCAGGTGTTGACCAGGTATAACAAGCTGTTGCCTTCCTTAAAGGGCTTTATTGAAGCACATGGGATTTCCCAACAACGACTTCATGGTGAATATTAGACGCTGGCACACAGGAGCGGCTCAGTATCTCAGTGACTAGCACTGATGCCTCACAGTATCAGGGACTTGTGTTCATTTCCAAACTCGGGCGACTGTCTGTGTGGATCTTGCACAATTTCCTCGTGTCTGCTTGGGTTTCTTTCAAGTATTCCATTTTCCATCCCCAGTCCAACATGTGCAGGTTAGTGGATTGGCCTGCTACATTGCTCATACTGTGCAGAGATCGTGTTCAGGCTAGCTGGATTCGCCAGGTAAATTCAGCATTGCAGGGAGTGGGTAGGCCTGGTGGGGGGGGGGGGGGGGGGCGATTGCTTTCAACCTTCTGTGGTCAGCATGGAATCAATTGGGCAAATGGCTTACTTCCACAAACTAGGGATTCTATGATCTACACTCCAAATTTTCATTTTAACTGAATTCAACTTCCAACATCTGCCGGTCGGATTCGAACTATGCCCCCAGGACATCGCTGGATCTCTAGGTTAATAGACTAGCAACAATACAAGTAGGCTATCACCTATCCTACTGTGGCTCGTAAAGTAACTTCCCAGATCCTATTTGCTCTGGTTCCTGCTTTTGATTGTGAGTACATACCTGGGCAAATTTCCACATCCTCTGGGAGACTAGTGCAGACTGTACCAATATGCAAACATCCAGGTTGGTTAAAAATCAGAAGCATATGTCTGAACTTGTTGATTAATTTAGTAATCGCTCAAGTGATGAGCAATACGATGTCAATCAACAAATATGCGTCTAGTATTGCATTTTCACAATGCATAAAAGTAAGTAACTTGCTACAGGAGATTCCTATTGATTTCAAATACAAACAGATCCTTTGAATTTCTTGGTCCAGAGCTGCTGCATTTTTTCCAAGTATCTAATTAGATTTTCAAACTATATTCATGTCCATTCGATTGATTTCTTCTTCTTCCTCCAATTCCACTTACTACACTCTCTCCCTCTCCCTCTCCCTCTCATTCATTTACAGCCAACATGGTAACCATCGTGATCCTCTTGCGAGGAAAGTGCGGCCTTTCCAAATGCATCTCAGTTTATCTGACGGCCATGGCAGTGGCAGATCTAATGTGCATCGTGTTTGATGTCATCCTCTTTGAGCTCCGTGGAATTTATTACCCAGATTCATTCTTAGATTACACAGCCATCTGCAGATTGAATTTCTTCTTAATTTTCGTCTCTGTGGAATGTTCTGTCTGGTTAACTGTTGCTTTCACCTTTGACCGATATGTTGCCATTTGTTGCCAAAATCTAAGAACACGATATTGCACAGAAAAATCTGCAAAGGTCGTTGTAGCAACAATCTGGGTGCTGAGCATTTTGGAAAATATACCAAGGTATTTTGTGAGTGAACCTCAGGTGATCATTGACAATATTGCGTGGTTTTGCATTGTGAAAGCAAGCCGCTATACTGAACCTGTATGGATCACATACTTATGGATTGATATCATCTTCCTAACTTTTATTCCCTTTCTCTTGGTTCTGCTGTTTAATGGTCTAACCATCAAACACATTTTACTGACAAGTCGGATCAGGAAGGCTCTTCGAAGCAGTGATAATGACTCAGAATTGGAGAACAGAAAGAAATCCATTATGTTACTGCTGCTCATATCTGCAAATTTTATCCTACTGTGGATGGTCATTCTAATTCATTTTATTTGTGCACAAATAACTGAAGTTGAATTCTTGCAGACAAACTACAGTAACCCTTTCGCCATCCTGGAACAGGCTGGACATATGCTACAGGATTTGAGTTCCTGCACAAACACCATAATCTATGTAGCCTCCCAGGCTAAATTCAGGGAGGACTTAAAGATACTGTTTAAATATCCTCTGACTTTACTTTTGAAGGTACGGAAATAGGTGAAATGGCTTGGACCAAGCAGAAAGAAAGTGCATGCTCAATTCCTTCCTAGACATTGAAAATGAACAACAGCAACTCAGCCATCTTTCATTCAGGAATCATGAGACACATTCCCATTGCAGGATCTGGCCACAGTATATCTTCTTAAGACGTAGCCCATTGACTATTTCCTATTTACCTCTTATTAATACATTCAATTTTTCTGGGCATTGTGCAGGACTGCACTGGTGCCTTGCACAGTTCAGCATTCTTGTTTTTTGTTCCCCACAGAATCCAAATCCGCTGAATATTCTGGACTATCAATTAAAACACTTCATCCAAATCATTTCCAGAATTAGGTATACATTATCTCCATGAGATGGGAAGAAAATCTGCTGTGCAAATTTTGCTGAACATTCTCGAGAAACACCTTTCCCTCACAGGTCTGTATGCTTCATTATCTCGAACTATATTCTTAGAAGAAAAGACCCACATTCAAATCACTACACTATTCTATCATACCACTTTGCAAAAGTGTCTGCTGATATCTTTCCCATTAATTTATTGCCCACAGAGGACTCAAAACATTATAAGTGTCCCATTTCTGTTACACTGCTTAAACCAAATACTTCACCTTACAATACCGTGCATTAAATTCCATCTGCTGCCCACTCCATCAGATTGCCTATATCCTTTTGAAGATGGACTCTGCCTTCCTCACAATTTACAATACTTCCAGCTCGTGTGCAGTCTGAACGCTTTAAAACTGTATCCTGTACAAGAATATCTGATATCTCAGGATAAACAAGCTTCCCAAAACTGGCATCATGTGAATACCACAGACAAAGTTCCACATCCTTAAACACTCATTAACCATTAATCTCTATGTACTGGCACTAATTCAGTTTGCATCCCTTGTATTGCGCATTGTATTCTGCCAACTCTCCCTTTGTTGACAAGTCTCTTATCCAGCAGTGTGTGAAATGCCTGACTGGAAACCCACACACAACATAATATACTCCTCATCATTCCTGCTTCTTTGAGTGACTCCAGTCAACTAGTTTAACAAGCTTTTGAGAATGATACGCTGTCTCCCAACATTTAACTCTCATGAACTTCATGTGCCTATGACTTTTGTCCTGAATCACTCATTTTCAAAGTATCCCAAACTCTGATATTCAAGTGAATATTCTGTTTTAGTTAGCCATTTTTGAACAAGATGGTAATGCTTTCAAATTTCCAGTACTCTGCCACCTCCTCCGATTGCAAGGAAGATTGCAAGCTGATTTCCATTCTCACTTGCCTCAATGTGACGATGTATCCCACCCACTAACAAGATCTGTCAAGGTTAATCAGAGGACACATTTCCAAATGCATCCTCTATATTAATGCTCTACATCTTGTAATAGAGAGTCCTGTTCTTTTACCATGATCCGGTACTATTTTCCCCATGTTGAAGCCAGACACAGGATATTGGTTCAGTACTACAACAATGCCCACTGCCTCGATACACAAAAACCCAATTCAGATCCACAATCACAAGTCCCATCTTTCTTTCATCCATGTCCTTGCCTAGTTACAAGAATTGATTTCGCCTGGTCAACCTGCACCTGAACTCCCTAAATGATTTAACACACTCTATAGACTAACAATTAGGTAGCTACAGAGATTGTGGATGGATTGCTGTTAAATTTCTACAACATCCTTCGATGGCTATTAGCATTGAGACGGGCATTATTCAAAATTGGGTGGAGATGCAGAATAGATGGCGACATGTTACTTATTATAATTTTCCTCAATGGAAAAAGCCTTACAGTACATTATAGAGGATATAATAGAGGAGCATTTGAGTGGCTCTGTATCGAGCATATAGCCTTACCAACCCTGTCAGACCACCAAGAACCCTGGTTCGATTTCAGCCTTTGACGATTTCAGCTTTTGACGACTGTTTGGAGTTTGCACTTTCTCCCTGTCTATGAGCGAGTTTCTGCCAGGTGTTTCAGTTTCCTTCTTCCAGGAAACCAATGCTAATATTGCATTTGGGATCAAATTGCCAAGTACATCTGCTTGTTAACTTTAAGAGAATCCTGAACAAGGCCTCCTAAGCCCCTTTGTTGTTAACGAGTTGGGACTTGATGCAGCTCAAGAATTGCATTTATCAGTATGCAATATAATTGGCCAATTTAAAATGTCAAGATTTTAACTAGCAAATTGATTATTTCTTCCACCTTTCAAGCTTTTATTGTTTATCGTGTTTGAGCTATAGGGAGAGGCTGAATTGGCTGGGCATGTTTTCCCTGGAGCATCAGAGACTGAGGTGTGACCTCATAGCAGTTTATAAAATCATTACGGGGCATGGATAAGGTAAGTAGACAAGGTCTTGTCCCGGGGTGGGAAAGTCCAAAACTAGAGTGCATAGGTTCAAGGTGAGATGGAAAAAATTTTAAAGGGCCTACAGAACAACTTTTTCATGGGACGGTGTTGCATGTATAGAATGAGCTGGCAGAGGAAGTGGTGGAGACTAGTACAATTACAACAATTAAGAGACATTTGGATGGGTATACGCATAGGAAGGGTTCAGAGGAATATGTGCCAAGTCTTGGCAATGGGACTAGGATGTCTGATCACCATGGATGAGATGGACGGCAGGGTCTATTTCCATGCTGTACATTTCTATGACTCTATAACTTTATAACGCATGTCTCCGCAGTCCTTCATTGTTTCCCTTTTTGCTATAGTTCAGGAAGCCCATTGTTCTCTTTCCAATTTTCATTCCAGACTGGGTGATTGCATGCATCTGTGCTATGCAAAACTAGACTTCTTTTGGGACACTAACCAATTGGGAAATATTGGATTGGAGTGGGAGCAGAGAGGCGGATGTGTACTGGCAACTCAGAAACTGATTTTGATTGTAATGTTTTAAATGATGAGTGCAATTACTGTCTGATTCATAAATAACTGAACTTAACCTAAGATTCCAGTTTCAGAAATGCTTCCAGTAAAGTAGCATCACTGTAATATAAAGAGAGCGATGGACTGGTTATGCCATCCATAGAGGAGTCAAACAATAACCTTTTTGCCAAGTACATTGATATAGTCCTACTTGACAATCGTTGAGTCAGAAAACATGACTGCTCCACTGGCAAGACAAAGAGACTGAACATGGTGGCACAGTGACATTGATTGGGAAGATGGCTGACCAGGAAATACACAATATCCCAGATTCCATCCTGAGGAATGCCTTTTGTTATGACCATGTTGTGAGAAATCAAATTATTCCTTCCCTTACCCACCTCCCCAACTCCCTCCTCCCATGATAATCCATAACCAGGTCTGAAAATGAAACATACTGCACTATTGTGAACTATATATTGACCATAAACTATGGCGAGACCATTTCTAGAGTGCTTTAAGTGATTTAAATCACTTTATCCAAGGAATTATTATTATTTAATTGGAAGCAGTTTAGACAATGTTCATTAAGATTACCGTGGTATGGAGTCTTCTGACCAAAACCTAAACAGGTTTAGGGAATAATCACTGGAGTTCAGCTGGATGCAAAGCAATCGTATTGAAAAACAATCTTATAGAAAATCTAGGGCCAGTGGGCATACCCTTTGTCTCTGTCTTAAATGACAATGACAATCTGCCAATCCTCTGTTCAGAGAGGCCTGGGAAATTTCTGTTGACAGCTCTGGGATTTTGTCTCTGATGTCTCTCGTAAATCTAAGATGCATCAGAATGAAGTGGCAACAATTTAACACTGAGATAAGGAAAGGTTCTTCTTTCACAGGGTGGACAGACTTTGGAACTCTTTAACAGAAGACGTTGTGGGGGCAGAATCATTGTGTACATTCAATGCTGAGGTAGTGCGATTCTTCATCAGTGAAGGTATCAAGGGTTCTAGGGGCAATTCAGAAAAGTGGATGTGAGATATTTTGGTCCATCCATAATCCTACTGACAGCATAACATTATCGATGTGATTATTCTTATTTCTTATATTCGTGTGAAGTGAAAGATCAAGAAGAGGAATACAAAATGGCTGACAGTTTTCCAGGCAGAGAAGTCGCGAGACTCAGATGGCTTTCATCCTAGATTACTGAGAGAGGTAAAGGAGCAAATTGTCAAGGCATTGACAGACGTTTCCGGCCATTCGGAACACAGGATTTGAGGGATTGCAATTGTGAAGTTCTTATTTAAGAAAGGGACAAAGGGTAACCCAGAAAACTACAAATCTGTCAGCTTAACGTCAATAAAGGGAAAACTGAGAGATGTTATAATGCAGGACTCAATAAACACAGGCTGCAAGAAAAATAAATTGACATAGGCATTCAACATGGCTTTGTAAGGCACAGGTCATGCCTGGGAAATGTAATTGGCTTATTTGACAAAATGACATAGGCAGTGGCTGAGGGTAATGTTGTGAGTGTGTGTGTGTGTGTGTGTGTGTGTGTGTGTGTGTATGTGTTTGTGTGTGTACTTGGACTTTCAGAAAGAATTTAACATAATGTCTCATGGCAGGCTAGTTAGAAAAATAGATATCTTTGGGTTTGTCGGGTCCTTGGCAGCTTGGATTGGAATCCAGCTTAAAAATGAGAGACAGAAGGTAGGTATTGATGGGCATTTCTTAGATTGGATACAGTTTGAAAGTGGTGCTCCCCATGGATCAGTGTTGGGACTCTTGCTTTCTCTGATTTATATTAACGATATGGAGGTGGGTGTTGAAACCAAAATCTCAAAGTATGCAGGTGACAATAAACGAATAAGAACAGTGGATTATGAGGAAAATGCTGTACGACTTCAGAGAGACAGTGATAAGGTGCCCAAAAGGACAGATACCTGGCAGATGAATTTCAATCTAAACAAAGGAGAGTTAATGCATTTTGGTGGAAGAAACACAGAGAGACAATAGAGGCTGAATAGTACATCATTGAGGAGAGTACAGGAGCAGAGTGAACTCACAGCACACATGTATATTTCTCCAAAGGTGGTCAGGCAAGTTAAAACAGTTTGTAATATGGTTATAGGATCCTTGGGTTTATAAATAGAAACACGGAATATAAAAGCAAGATGGTAATGCTACACCTCTACAAACCATCGATCAGACCACATTTGTGTTCAGTTTTAGGCACCTTATTGAAGGAAGCATGCCCAATCCCTGAAGACAGTACAAAGGAGATTCACTAAAAAGATACCAGAAATTGGGAATTTCAGATTCCAGGAAGGTTGAGAGAGATTGGGCTTCATGTCCTTAGATCAGAAAAGATGAAAGAGTGTTCTTATTTAAATGTTCAAAATTTGAAACAATTTTGATAGGATAAAGAATGGCATTCTTTCAGCTCGTTATGATGTCAAAAACTGGGAGTTCACAATATCAGTGTTGTCAGCAAGAGAGCTGACAGTGTGATGTGGAGACACTTCTTTGCTCAGAGTTGTTTAGGTTTGGGTTGCATTGCCTGGGAGAATGATGGAATATACAGCATAGAACGGTACAGGACAGGAACAGGCCTTTCAGCCCACTATGTCTGCACCAACCACGATGCCACACTAAAATACTCCCATCTGCTTCACATCATCTGTGTCCCTTACCCCCAGCCTTTTTATGTATCTATCCATACCTCTTAAACAATGCCAAACTATCTGCTTCTGCTGCATCAACTGGTAATGCAGTCCAGGCACCTACCACCCTCTGTGTGAAAAGCGTTCCTTGCATATCTCATATAAACTTTCCCCTTCTCATCTTAAACCTCTGTCCCAGAATATTTGGGGAAAAGAATCTGACTATGCCTCTGTCCACTTGTCTCATTATTTTTGTATACTTCGATCAGGTCACTCCTCAGTATCTGACACTCCAGCAGGAACAATCAAAGTGTGTCCAATCTCTCCTTATAGTTAATTGAGACAAAATCTTGATCAACTTCTTTTACATCATCTCTACAGCCTTAGTATTTTCTCCAAAATATCTGATGACGAGAACTGCACAAATTTTCCAAACGTGGCTGATTTAAAGTATTATGAAGTTGTAACATAACTGACTAACTTTTATATTCAATGCCGAATTGATAAAGGTGAGCATGACATATGCCTGCTTTACCACGTAATGTGCTCGTTTTGCCACCGTCAAGGAGCTATGGGTTTGCTCCTCCAGGACTTGTCATTCACTTAACCTGCATTTAACCTCCCAAAATGCAACATCTCAATTTTGTCTGGATTAAACTTTATCCACTATTTCTCTGTCCAACTTTCCAACTGCTCTATTTCACGCCGTATCTTTTAACAATTTCCTCACTGTACACAACTCCACCAATTGTCGGGTTGTTTGTAAACATTCTCATCAGACCACCTACACATTCATATAGTCATACAGTCCTATGGCACGGAGATAGGCCCTTTGGTCCAAACTGCTCCATTCCGACCAAAATGTCCAACATTGCTAACCCCATTCCCCTGGACTTTACACACATCCCTCTAAGTCTTTCCTATCCATGCATTTGTCCAAACGCCTTTTAAATATCATCAATGTAACCACTTCAACCATTTCTGCTAGCGGCTCCTTCCATACGCATACCACCTTGTGTCTCAAAAAGCTGCCCCTCAGATTCCCTTTTATTCTTTCCCCTCTAACCTTAAACCGATGCCCTCTCGTCCTTGATTTCCCCAACACTGAGATGATAATTGAGTGCATTCATCCTATCCATGTATCCTGTGAACTTATATACTTCTATAAGATCCTCCCTCAGTCCCCTATGCTCGAAAGAAAAATGTCCCAGTTTGTCCAACTTCTCTCGACAATTCAGACACTTGTGTCCTGGCAAAAACCTTGCAAGTTTTCCAGTTTAATCGCACACTTCCTATCGCAAGGTGACCAAAACCGAACAAAAAACTCCAAGTGCAGCCTTACCAATATCCGATAGAACTACAACATAACTTCCCAACTTCTATCCTCAATGAAGGCTGGTGAAGGCCAGTGTGCCTTCTTTACTGCCTTGTCTATCTGTTCTCCACTTTCAGAGAACCATGTATCTGAACTTCAATGTTCCTCTGTTCCACTACACTCCTTAAAGCCTGATCATTCAAAATGAGATTTCTGTTTTGATCTGATGTTCCAAAATGCAAGACTTCACACTTGCCTAGAATAAACTCCATTTGTCAGTTCTCGGTCCACTTCCTCAGCAGATTTGAGATTCTGATGCAATTTCTGATAGACTTTCTCACTGTCCACAATACCTCATATTTTATTGTCATCTGCAAACTTACTAACCATGCCTTGTACATTCTCATCCAAATCATTGAATATAGATAACACACATCAAGAGGCCTAACACCGACCCCTGAGGCACTCCGCTAGTCATTGGCCTCCATTCCGACGAAAATTATTCCACTGTTACACTTTGCTTTCTATCATCAAGCCAATTGTGTATCCAATTTGGCAGCTCTCCCTGCATTCATTGCAATTTAACCTTCCAGAGCATCCTACCATGTGGAGCCATATCAGAGGCTACACGGTGGCTCAGTGATTAGCACTGCTGCCTCACAGTGCCAGAGACCCGGGTTTGATTCTAGCCTCGTGTGACGGTCTGTGTGGAGTTTGTACATTCTCCCAGTGTCTGCCTGGGTTTCATTACACAATCTAACGATGTGCAGGTCAGGTAAATTGGCCCTGTGAAATTGCCCATAGTGTTTGGTGCATTAGTCAGGGGTATATATAGGTTAGGGGAATGTGTCTGTATGGGCAACGCTTTGGAGGGTCGGTGTGGACTTGTTAGGCTAAATGGGCTGTTTCCACACTGTAGGGAATGTAACCTAATCTAAAGCAAATCCTCACTGAAATCCATATCGAGTATGTCTACTGCCCTGCTGTCGTCACATTTCCTGGTCACTACATCAAAATTCATCCAAATCATTCATGTAGTTGACAAACAGCGATGTGGCCATTCCTTGGTGGTCTTCATGCCAGTGATCTATTGATGGACTGTCAGCCCATCTTGACTGTTAAAGTTCTTCCGCATTCAGGACAAGATGGCGGGTCGGGATTTGGTTATTGCTGTCTCGATTTTTGTGTTCTTCTTCTTCAGAATCATAAAGTAATTGAGATGTACAATGCGGAAACAGACACTTTGTTCCAACTCATCCGTGCCGACCAGATATCCAAATCCAATACAGTCCCACCTGCCAACGCCCAGTCTATATCCCTCCAAACCCATCCTGTTCATACACCCATCCCGATGCCTTTTAAATGTTGCAATTGTACTAGTCTCCACCACTTCCTCTGGCAGCTCATTCCATACACGTATCACCCTATGCACCCCCTTAGATCTTTCCCCTCCCACCTCTAAACCCATGCTCTCTAATTCTGGATTTACCTACGCTGGGGAAAAGACCTTGTCTATTTGTCCTATCCATGTCCCTCATGATTTCATAAACCCCTATAAGGCTACCCTTCAGCCTCTGACATTCCAGGGAAAACAGCCCCAGCGTATTCAGCCTCTTCCGACAGCTCAGATCTTCCAACCTTGGCAACATTCTTGTAAATCTTTTCTGAACCCTTTCAAGTTTCATGATTTTTTTTCCGATAGGAAGGAGACCAGAATTGCGCACACAATATTTCAACAGTGGCCGAACCAATGTCCTGTACAGCCGCAACATGACCTCCCAACTCCTGTACTCAGTACTCTGACCAATAAAGGAAAGCATACCAAATGCTTTCTTCACTATCCTATTTACCTGCAACTCTACTTTCAAGGAGCTATGAACCTGCATTCCAAGGTCTCTTTGTTCAACAAAAGGACCTTAAGATTAATTGTATAAATCCTGCTAAGATTTGCGTTCCCAAATACAGCATCTTGCATTTATCTGAATTAAACTCCATCTGCCATTTCTCAGCCCATTGGCCCATCTGATCAAGATCCCACTGTAATGTGAGGTAACCTTCTTCGCTGTCCATTACACCTCCAATTTTTGTATAACCTACAAACCTACTAACTTTACCTCCTATGCTCACATCCAAATCATTTATATGAAAGAAAAAAGTAGGGTACCCAGAACCAATCCTTGTGGCATTCCACTGATCATAGGCCTCCAGTCTGAAAAGCACCACCACTCTTTGTCGTTTACCTTTAAATCAGGTGTATCCAAATGGCTAGTACTCCCTGTGTTCCATGAGATCTAACTTTGATAACGCATCTCCCATGGAGAACCTATTCCAACGCCTTACTGAAGTTCCTGATGAAGGGCTTTTCCCCGAAACGTCGATTTTCCTGCTCCTCAGTTGCTGCCTGACCTGCTGTGCTTTTCCACTACCACTCTAATCTAGAATCCATATCGATCATGTCCAACACTCTGCCATCATCAATCCTCTTTGTTACTTCTTCAAAAGACTCAAGTGAAAGAGACATGAATTCCCATGCACAAAGCCATGTTGACTATCTCTAATCTGTCCTTTTCTTTGCAAATACATGTACATCCTGATCCCTCAGGATTCCCTCCAACAACTTACCCACCACTGACATCAGGCCACTGGTCTATAGTTCCCTGGCTTGTCCTTACCACCTTTTTTAAATGGTGGTACTACGTTAGCCAACCTGCAATCTTCCAGCACCTCACCTGTAACTATTGATGATACAAATATCTCAGCAAGGGACCCAGCAATCACTTCCCTAGCTTCCCACAAAGTTATAGGGTACTCCTGATAAAGTCCTGGGGATTTATCCACTTTTATGTGTTTCTAAAAAATACAGCACTTCCTCCTCTGTGACACGGACATTGTTCAAGATGTCTCCATCTATTTCCCTACATTCTATACCTTCCATGTCCATTTCCACTAAAAATACTGATGCAACATACTCATTTAGTATCTCCCCGATTTTCTGCGGTTCCACACAATGACCGCCTTGCTGATCTTTGAGGAGCTCTATTGCCTCCCTAGTTATCCATTTGTCCTTAATTTATTCATAACAAACTCTGTGGATTCTCCTTCACTCCTTTTGCCAAAGCTACCTCATGTCCCCTTTTTGCCCTCCTGATTTCCCTCTTAAGTGTAATCGTACTCTTCTAAGGATTCACTCGATCTATCCTGTCTATACCTGACATATGCTTCTTTTTTTCCTTAACCAAACCCTCAATTTATTTAGTCATCTAGCATTCCCAATATCTACCAGCCTTTCCTTTCACCAAACAGGAATATACTGTCTGTGGACTGCCGTCATCTGTCCACAATTAACCTTTGGAAGTTCTTGTCTAACACCATCTGGTCGATCCTTTTCCATCACTATTTTAGAACTAATTATGGTCGCTGGCCCGAAACTGCTCACCCTCTGACACTTCTGTCACCTGCCCTGCCCTATTTCCTAAGAGTAGGTCAAGTTTTGCACCTTCTCTCATAGGTACACCTACACATACTGAAACAGGAAATTTTCTTCTGCACACTTAACAAATTTCTCTCCATCTAAACCCTTAACTGATGGCAGTCCCAGACTATGTTTGGAAAGTTAATATCCCTTGCCATAGCCACCTTATTATTCTTACAGATAACTGAGATCTCTTTAAATCCTTCCTCTTCATATACCCATACAGATAGCTCATAGATGTTGTAATTGTACCAGCCTCCACCACTTCCTCTGGCAGTTCATTCCACACACTAATGGAGAAAAACAGCAACATATTGCACAGCAGAAGGAAATCTGTGTGTGTGTGTGTGTGTGTGTGTGTGTTCAAACCTGTGTTGAAACCGCCATCAGCATGGAGGTATAGGAATGATTGCGAAGGCAGATAAAATACTGATCTTGAGTGCAAATGTGTGGAGCAGGAATATCAGCAACTCTTGTTCCAAATACGCAGGATATTGATGAGATGCAATTGTGGAAGTGTGTACGTTTTGTATTACTTAGTTAAAGAAAGACAATGTCGATATCAAGCCAGTTCTTACAAGTTTCAACAGTCTGATTTCGAGGATGAAATGCTTGCATAATGTGGAGAGGTTGAGTCAGCTGCAGTTATCATTATTAACATTAGAAGATTAGGAAGGTGAAGTCTTGTGTACTAGAGCCCACTTCTGAATTCTTTGCTTGAACTACCCCAAGTATAATGATCGCTATTTTAGTTAACACTTCGGGAATGGCGGGTAAGGGCTCAAGAGGGTGCCAAGGACGGCTCATATAATACTTCCACAGGCAAGATATTTGAGCAATCAGGTTGAATTGGAGATGCTGAGCCTATTCTTATTAAAATGCAGGAGACTGAGAGGCCAGTTTGCAGAGATGTATCAGATAGTGCTAAGTTGACTTATGGCAGACATAGAGTCATAGAGACGTACAGCACGGAAACAGACCCTTCTGTCCAAACTGTCCATGCTGACCAAATATCCCTATCCAATCTAGTCCCACCTGCTAGCACCCAGCCCATACCCCTCCAAACCGTTCCTATTCATATGCCCATAGAAAAGTTGATTTCATGAGCCGATCAGGCAAGGTCGCAGGGACAGTGATATCAGGTTTTTGAAAAGAGATTAAAAGTCATAGAAAAATAGAATTTTACAGCACAGGAAATATTTCTACCCATCTACCTTTACCAGTTCCAAACGAACTACGCAGTCAGTCAGCTCAATTCGATAGCCCTCCAGCTGCATCAATTTCAAATAAGTGTTAACCTCTCTTTTGAAACCTTCTATGTAACCCATTACTCTCCCATGGAGGGCTTTCCACATCATAACGGCACTCTGAGTAATGACGTTTCTCCCAGCTCTCCTGTGGAGAATCTTGAACTTGTTACCCAAACTTATTGACAGACCAACTGGTAGAAACACACCATCCGTCCTTACCCTGGCAAGAACGTCCATAATTTTGAACATCTCAATAAAGTCACCACTTGATCTTCTCTGCTGTGAGGACAATGAGCAGAATACCGCTCATCTTTCCTGATATCTCAAATCCCTCATCCTTATTCATATTCTTGGATATCTTCTCTGACCTACCTTGGCTCTTTAACATCTTTCCTTAAACAAGGTGCCTAAAACTGAATACAATACTTCAAATGTCATTTGTAGAGATGCAGAACGTTCTTCCTTTAATACTCTACGCCTCTATTTATAACCCCAAGGACCTTGCAAGCATTCGTAACAATATTTCAAATTCCTCAGCCAGTCACACAATTATGCACAAGAACTCTGAAGTGACTCGGCTCCTGTACTCCCCTCAAAGTTGCACCATTGAGCCTGTATTGTCCCTCCATGATTCTACGAGCATAATGCATGGCCTGGCAATTTCTCTGCATTAACATTTAGCTGCCAGGTGTCTGCATATTTGGTCAACTTGTCAATATCCCTCTGAAGTCGCTCGGCATAACCAAAAAATTCAGTGCTCTCCCTAACTTTGTATCAGTTGCAAATTTTGAGATTTTGCCCCCAGCATCCATCCTCAAACCGTTTACATGAACCAGAGAAAGGAAGGGTCCAAACACCAACCCCTGAGAATGACCATTTTAGGACTAATTACTCCAAAACATTTGAACTTACTCACCAATCTGCCATGTGGCACTTTATCAAATGCTTTATGAACATTCAAGGTGATAGGTGAAAAGTTTAAGGGGGATAAACACGGAAAGTATTTCACACAGAGGGTGGTAGGTGCCTGGGATGCTTTGCCAGCAGAGGTGGTGGAGGCAGGCACGGTAGATTCATTTAAGGTGCGCCTGGACAGATGAATAAGTAGGTGGGGAGCAGAGGGATACAGATGCTTAGAAATTGGTTTAGACAGGGAATTCGGATCGGCTTAGGCTTGGAGGGCCGAAAGACCTGTTGCTGGCTGTAAATGTTCTGTTTTCTTTGTTGAATTTTGCAACATTCTCAGCAGTACCTTGAAACAGTACCTGTGTCACCTCATGAAAGAATGTAATCAACATTGTATGACGTGACTTCCCTTGAGAAATCCATGTTGACTGCCTTATGTTACCTTACTTTTCTCGAAATGTACATTTTCCCAATAATTCCTTCAAAGCACCAGGTCTGTCGATCCCTGGTTATCTTTGCCTTTTACATGAACAATGGAGTCACATTTGTAATCTTCCAGTCACCTCGGACTGATCCTGTGTTTACAGAGGACTGGATCATTTCTGCCAAACACGCAGGGCGCACATTGAGGGAGAGCACAGTGAGTGATTTTTACTAGGAACCTCCTGCCCTTGAGATTGCTGGAAGCGGGGACAATGCAAAATGTTAACGTGAACCAGGATACAACATCATAGCCAAGAAGTGTGGTGCTGGAAATGCACAGACGGTCAAGCAGCACCTGAGGAGCTGAAGGGCTGCTCTTCATTCCTGATGGAAAGCTTATGCTCGAAACATTGACTCCTACTCATCAGATGCTGCCAGGCTAGCAGTGCTTTTCCAGGGCCACACGTTTTGACTCTAATCTCCAGCATCTGCTGTCCTCACTTTCTCTCAGGACAATATCATAATCTTGATTAATAGGAGCATACAATCGAACAGGAAGGGCGAACATACTGAATTTTTCTGAGACGTTAGTTTGGTTTCAGTTGGAGCACATGGTGAAGGTCTGGAATGTTCTCCCTGAGATTAAGGTGGAGACAGTTTTTAGTGAGACATTCAAGTGGCAACTAGAAAATTAGTTTGAAGACAACAATGTGCATTGCTACAGACAGTAGGCCAGAGAATGATACTAAATGAAATGTCGTTTGGGAGAGCCAGTACAGCCAATAAGAGCTGATAGATCGATTTCTGTGCTGTAAGTATTCTGTGATTGAGTCATTAATATTGAAGCACTCTTGAGCAGTAACAACGATCATTGTTAATGCCATTAATTTAGGAAGAGGAATTTAACCCGTTGCAATGATTGCACATGGAACAAACCAACCGACTGGGACCAATCCAGCAAAATGCTAACCAAATTAATTCAACTATGTTATTATCAGTGCAGCTTACTCCTTACCTTGTGAAAAACTGCAATTTGGTATGAACACTTTAAGTCAGGCGGGACCTTTATACTGATCCAAACAGTTTGGTTGCTGCAAGAATAAAATAAATTAAACGGAATAGTTGACAATTTCATCAAAGAAATAAACTTCTTACTAGCAGGTTACTGTTTAAGGATGTTACTGAAAAAGATGGGAAGAAGAGACCAGTCAGAGACAGTGGATATGTAGATCTTGCACATTTTATGTCAGGTGCGACAAGTGATGATATTTGGCATCAAACATTGCCATTGTATATGATGTTGAACAATGGGACCAAGTGTGTTTGTGCTACAACGTTGTGACGATTAACATAAGGAATAGATGGTTCCTTATCCTGTCCATTCCAGCCTGTAATTCTATGGAACAATTTGCAGTTAATTTCTGCATGCTTCTCATCAACTTGTTCACAAATGTTATGATACATCCCTGGAATAGGTGGCCCTTGAACACAGGCTTCCTGGCTCAGGCACTGCTCCTACATCTCCGAACTCTCTATATTAGGACTATTAACTTACTTCATTTGTTTACTAATGAGAGCCAGAGGACACTGAACAAAATTCTTCATCTCATTTCGGAACTTTCCCTGTGAAACTCCATAAATGAAGGTGTTTGTACAAGTACTCAAATTCCTAAGCATATACCCACATTGTTCAGAAATGGTGTAAGGGTCATTGTAATTTGTTTCTAAAAATTGTGTATCTGTAAACTGCACAGATATGAAAAACATAAACATAACCACCCATAACAGTAAGAAAGTGCCAGATATGGCAAGAAGTAAAATGATGGATTTCCTTCTGTTCTCCAATTCAGGATCAGTATGATCCTGAGTATCTCGCTTTCCTTGGAGTTTACTCCTCAATTTATTGGTTACTGCAATGTGTCGGATGGTCAGAATGTTGAGCAGCCCGATTAAGACAAATGGTGCAAATGGGGTTAAAACTGTGTCAACCCACAGAAAAGCTGCCCATTGTGGTAAGACATAAAAGTCTGCTTTTACAGAGCAGGACCATGGGACATTTTCAATTATTTCCACAGGCTCAAATATAAAATAGAATGGAGAATTTTGCAGAACGCATAAAACACATACCACTGCTATCACCAACATGGCATTCTTCTCAGTGCAATATTTGGGTTGCCACTTTCGATAACAAATGCTAACAAATCGATCAAAGGTGAAAGTCACAGTTAGCCAAACAGAACAATCAATAGAGATAAAAAGAAATACCACATTGAGGCTACAAAGAGGGGTATAGTTCAGAAAAGTATCTGGGAAATAAGCATCTTCAATCTCAAACAGAATTACTTCAAATATCAGAACCATTAGATCAGCTACTGCCATGGCCACCAGGTAACGGGTGATGCACTTTGAGAGACCACACTTTCCTTGGTAGAGTATGATGATTGTCAGAACGTTAGCTGCAAAATGAACACAAATAACTGATCATAAAAACTCTTCAATGCAAGAGGATTTCATGTAATTTTTCATTTTTATCCTTCATTGTCAAAACTCCCTCTTTCCCCGTTCTAATGGATGAGCAGAGCATTTACAGTTTTGTGGATTCAAATCATTGGATTTTCTGAATAACTTTAAGATGATAGTACAGCCACTATCATCTTTGTAAGATACCAAGACCTGGACAGGGAGCACTGTGATTATTTCAACACTCCACTCCATGACAGGATCACTTAGAGATACTATGATGGAACAGCGGGAAATAACCCAGAGGAATGCAACTTTCCTGCTAGCTTCATGATGAACAGAAAATAATTAGATAGATTGTGGGATTTAAACGTTTAACAATAAACTTCAACTCAAATTGTAGTATGTGAATGTGACTTGTCATACATTCTTGAATAAGAAGAGTACTCTGGGCAGCTTCTCGGCGGTTTGGCTTGATACTAGTTCCTCCCAAATAATACATTTGCAAAAGGGGAGTGGGGATCTATCTGAAAGGTTGTAGATACTGTTGTGTGGAAAATGAAAACTCCATCAGCTTATGGCTCTTAATGTCCTTCTCCATGAACTCGTGAAGTAGCAGCTTCATCTCATGAGCTGGCATGTTAAGGCTCCTTTCAGTGTTGTTTCCATTGAATGCACCTGCACACCCAGCTTCTCTCTGTTTGGATTTCTCATCCACAATGCTGGGCTGACAGCCATTGTGGGCTGTGGGAATGAGAACAAAGGTCTGACACACCAGCAGTATGTCAGGGTGTTTGCCAGAGGGCAGAATCTCATCCATTTCTGCCAGTGTTACAACATTAGCATATAATTTTCCTTTCCCCTTTCCCCAAGAAGCTGGAAGTCACTTTGAGAACTTTTTTCACTTGTCTACAGCGACCAAAGCTAAAGCTTGATCCTGACTTAAAAGTACAACACGATATCTGAAGTCATAGGCAACTTCATTCAGGGCTGGATTTTGAAGGAGACTACATCCTCTCGATTAACAAAATGAACAATTGGAATCTGGATCAGTGTCTTTGATTCCAACTATTACTGCGCACGAACCAAACACTTCAAAATAAGCAGCAGTATCCTGATCCCGAAATCAGTAACAACTACATTGAAAGCTCTGCTACCAGCGAGAAGTGCCTTACCAGGAACGCCAATCAGTGCAAGCACAGGATAGTAAATGTACTTGATTTGTAGGATAGGTGATGGTCCCATGGTCTCAGTAAAGTGGAATCCTATGTTTGTCTTATGGAAATACTGTATACAAGTTCATCTGCTCACATGTTTATAACTGGTGGCACTCACAATGATGATTACACAATGGCTGACATCAGTTTCACTCCATTGAACAAACAGTCTTAAGGCAAGTCACATTAAACTGGTTTAATCACCTTTGTTTAATAATGCTTTCACCTGGCGAGAATCATATGGTTATCATAAGTGACAAACGCATGATTTCAACTTCCCATTCCTACTTTAATTTATAATTATTGCGAATTCGATGTACAGGGTCTTAGTGAGACCGCATCTGCCGTCAGGTGCGCAGTTTTGATCCCCATATCTGGGGAAGGATAGTCTAGTGATAGAGGTGATGCAGATTGAACAGACAGATTCCTGGAATGGCATAACTCATGTTAGAAGAGAGATTGAATCCGTTAAGACAATGTTTACTGGAGTTGAGAAGAATGAGTGGAAATCTCAAGAACACTGATAAAATTTCACCATGATGTTCCCAATGGCCAGGGAGTCCAGTACCAGTAGTCACAGACTAAGGGTTCCGGGGTAGATCATTTAGAACCCAAATGAGGAGAAATGTCTTCAGCCCAACAGTGGGGAGCCTGTGTGATTCTCTGCCACAGAAAGCAGTTGTAGCTAAATATTTCCAAGGAGTAATAGTTCTTGTGGTTAAACAGGTCAAAAGGAGAGAGATGGAATTGGGAGTGAGTTGAAGACGCTGCCATGAGGATATTGAAGCATAGGTAAACATAGGAAATGGCTTCAGGAATAGGCCATTTGACCCTTCGAGCCTACACCAACATTCAATATGATCATGGCTGACCATACATGGTGGCCCAGTCCCAGAAGGATTTTATATGTTTCTATGAGATTCCCCACTCCCATTTTATTTAAATTCCAATGAGTACAAGCCCAGTCAACCCATTCTTTCAGCATATGTCAGTCCTGTCATCCCACAAATCGGTCTAGTCAACCTTTGCTGGACTCCCTCAATCGCAAGAATGTCATTCCTTGGACTAGGAGACTAAACATCACACAAAACTCAAGATGCAGCCTCACCAAGGTCCAGTATACCTCTAGCAAGATATCCTTACACCTTCACTCAAATCGTCTCGTTATTAAAACCATCGTGCCATGAGCTTTCCTCGCACTGCAGCACCTGCCTGCCAATATTCAGCAACTGGTCCACAATGACACGCAAGTCTGGGTGCAACTTACTGAATGGGGAAGCAGGCTTGAATGAGCTACTCTTGCTCCTAGTTACTCTGCTTCTACGTTTCTGTGAAAGACAACTATACTTCTTTGACATGTATTCGTCTTCTCTATGCTATCCTGTCACAAGCATGTGTTTTTTGTTTTATTCTGAATATGTGTTAAGGGAGACACATCAATCTGCCAGCTATAGAGTACATTCGTTCATGTACCACGGAGTGCTGTCATAATTACAGAGTGTTGGGGACCTATCCCACTCTAAATATTAAATTTGATTACAACTGTACTAAAAAGTATTTATACTGTCAGCCCAATCGGGCAGCATGTATTACACTGAGCCATTGTTTCTGATGCTGAATAAAATTGAGAGTGCAGTAAATGAGTCACCAACCCACCATGGCAGAATCAGGATTAAGAACATATTGGCCCCCTTTCCTTTGGCCTGCATGATGTTCAGGAAGCTGTGAAATCACTTCACAACATTTCCACTTGTCTGCAGTGACCAAAGCTAAAGCCTGATTCTGATTCAAACCTATTATGTTGTCTCTCAAACTGTAGGCATCTTTACTAAGAGCTGGACTTTGAAGGGGAGTATGTACTCTCAGGTAACTAAATGGACAACTGGCAAAGGGAGCATATTTCTTTGATGCTCGTTATTACTGTTCACAAGCCAAACAGTTCAAAATAAACAACGGGGTCATGATCCCAACATGGCGAACTGCGCTGAAAGCTCTGCTATAAACGTGAAGTGCTTTGCCAGCAACACCAACTCGTGCAAGCACAGGATAGTCAGAATTTGTTGAGTAGCAAACCGAACTTTATTTGCATTAAAAAGGCTAGACTGCTTTTTTTTAAAAACATATCTTCTACTCAAATTGTTCAGAGATGGAATGGATGGCATTATAAGCCAATTTCTCACTATTGGCTAAGACTATTTTCATTCCAGAGGTTTTGGGTCTTACATAATGCATATTTATTTTTAATATGGCAGACCGCAATCAAAATGCCTTCACAGTGGTTGTGGTCTAGGTTGGGTTTCATCGAGGAGTTGGGAAGACAACTGAAAGGTTATTAGAAAAGAGAAGAACATACAGATAACACTGAAAATGACACGCGTGGAGAATTACATTTGGAGAGCACCACATTATCCCACCAGCCCCCATATGATGGGCCAAGGACCTCCTTCTGCGCTGCACCAGTTAGGAGATTTTGTGAGTTGTGCTCTCTGTGATAAATTATTCTGAATGCCATTGGGAGAGGACACCAGTTGAAAGTGGGTTTGGTGATCAAGGCTGTCATTTCAGTCTCGCCAGTTTCAAGGAGCTGTTCTACCCAGGTTCCCCATCAATGGTCACTCACTTCCTGGGATGAGATTGTGAGTAGAGAGTTTCCCTGTTTTTTTTTCTGCTATTCCCACCTGGAATGACTGGGAGTACCTGCCAATAAATATCTCTGCCGAGCTGCTCATTGAACACTCTCAACTACTCGTTAAATCTACCCTCATTGTAAACCCCGATATGAATAAATCTGAAGCACAAACAGAAATTACTAGATGAGCTCAGCAGGTCTTGCAGCATCTGAGGAGAAAGAAGCAGAGTTAACGTTCTGAGTCCGGTCAAACCTGAAATGGTGATTTACCATCTTCATTCAGTCAGGAGTCAGTTCATTGTGGTGGGGTGACAAAGCTAACTGATACTCTTCTACGAAAGTGTATCACTGCGCTGTCAGTTGGACCAGCCGTGCTATATTGTCCAGGGGTGTGTAGGTTAGTTGGACTGGTCGTGCTATGTTGTTCGGGGTGTGTAGGTTAGTTGGACCAGCCGTGCTATATTGTCCAGGGGTGTGTAGGTTAGTTGGACTGGTCGTGCTATGTTGTTCGGGGTGTGTAGGTTAGTTGGACCAGCCGTGCTATATTGTCCAGGGGTGTGTAGGTTAGTTGGACTGGTCGTGCTATGTTGTTCGGGGTGTGTAGGATGGTTGGACCAGCCGTGCTATATTGTCCAGGGGTGTTTAGATTAGTTGGACCGGCTGTGC
Organism: Hemiscyllium ocellatum; assembly: GCF_020745735.1. NCBI lineage: Eukaryota > Metazoa > Chordata > Chondrichthyes > Orectolobiformes > Hemiscylliidae > Hemiscyllium > Hemiscyllium ocellatum. Next base: position 46,079,913 of record NC_083435.1, on the reverse strand, counting down.
TATATTGTTCAAGGGTCTGTAGGTTAATTGGGTTAGCCACTGGAAATATAGGATAGAGAGTTTAGTCTCGGTAAGATGCTATCTGGAGGGTCCCTGCAGACTTGCACGGGTCGAGTGGCCTGTTTCCATGTTGTAGGGGTTCTTTTCCAAAGGTACAGCAAACACATTGCAAGCAGTCTCTGTCATTTGGTTGGTTCACAGTTTCCAACCATTACTGCTTTGTTGAGAAATAGATCTATAATCTTGCAAAGGTGTGAGTGTATGTGTGCGTGGTTCTAGCAGAAGTGCAGAGTATTACCAATAATGCCATGAAGGTAGGGAGGACCGTGAGTACTGAAGGGGACATTGCTGCAAAGGGATATAGTTTGGTTAAGCGAGTGGACCGACTTCTGGCAAGTAGTGTTTAATGTATGAAATTGTCCATTTTGGCAGAAAGAGTGAAAAACTTTGTAAATGATGAGAGGTTTCAAAGCTCAGAGATGTGGGCATCCTCGTACATAGATTCCAGAAGATCCGTGTGCAGATATAGCAAGGGATCAGGGAAGCTAATCAAAAGTTATATTTTGTTGTGAGGGCAATTGAATGCAATCGAATATTTCCATTTTACAGAGCATCGACGAGGCTGCATTTGGAGTACTGTCTACACTACTGATCACCGCACTTATGGAAGGCTGCAAATGTTTTAGAAGTGGGTTATTGGAGTAATGCTGTCATGAAGAAAATATAGAGAAACACCAGGAGACACAGCGAGTTCTTCAAGGAGAAGGCCTTTTCTTTGCAAACAAAAAATCGTGACACTCAGAAAGTAGATTCTTGAATGTCCACGAACACCACGGTTTGTGGTTCTTTATGTCTTTTTTTAATCACGTTTTTGTTAGCTTATCAGCATGAGCATCTGTTTTAATCAAAAGTACCTCACACCAGCTATCTAGTAAACCAGTGATGTTAGTTCCTATTATCTCCTTAGTTGTCCCACTATAGCTTTTCCCTACATTCTATTTAATGTTATTCTAATATCGCAATTAGATATTTAGTGTCGGTTTTGCAACAATGGTCTTTCATTCCAATGTTTCCAATGCCATGATGAGATAGTTTACTGTCCAGGTTTTCAAGCAAGCAGACTCTACTAACTATTGGTGAGATATTTATTGTCAAGGGTGTCAAGCACGCTGACTCCACTACCTACTAATTAAATATTTAATGTCATGTCCCAAACATTTATTATTACAACCTATTCCAAACCTGCTATGATGATATTTAGCAGGCGAGGCTAACATTACTAAACGGTGTTAGTTTATCCCGCTATACTGATCTTCCAGTCTCAACCTTTCTCTGCTAATTGGTGTAAGTCATGATTTGGAGGAGCCAGTGTTGGACTGCGGTGTACAAAGTTAAAAATCACACAACACCAGGTTATAGTACAGCAGGTTTAATTGGAAGCACGAGCTTTCAGAGTGCTGCTCCTTCATCAGGTAATTGTGATCAATCACCTGATAAAGGAGAAGCGCTCCTAAAGCTAGTGCTTCCAAATAAACCTGTTGGTCTATAACCTGGTGTTGTGTGATTGTTAGAACTGCTGCAAAGGCATTCCCCTATTCTTATCCCGTCCTGCCATAGTGACCCTTTGACTAGCGTAGCATTCCTCAGACCCCCATGCAACAGATCACCAGTGGTCTTCATGCTTTCACCCTTTCCATGCTTTCATGCTCTTTATTTTCCATAATACCTGGACTGGCAGGATTGCCTTTGGAGAAAAGGCTACAAAGGCCAGGCCTGTACATCCTCTTCAGTTTAAAAGAGTCAAAAGTGACTGAAGCAAAACAGTAAGAATCCTGAGTGGATTTCAGCAAGTGGATGTGGAAAGAATGTTTCCTCTTGTGTGAGAATCTCGAACTAGAGTCAATGGTTAAACATGTGGGACTGTTTAAAACAGGAGAGAAAACATTTTGTTCTCTCTCAGAGGCTTGAGAGTCTTTAGAATTTTCTTCCTTAAAAGGCAGTGGAAGCAGAATCTTTCATTGGTTTTCAGGCAGAAAAACATAGATTTCTGATGAACATGGAGATGAATATTATGAGGTTACGTAGAAACATGGACTTGAGGTTAAAATCAGATCAGCCATCCATCTATTGTAGAGCAGTGCAGGACCCAACGGTCTACCTATCTTTCTCGTTCATGTGTTGGTACAACTGGATGTTGTCTGATTCCTGCCCAGTAATTGCAGTCAAAGTTTTAGACAATAGACAATAGACAATAGGTGCAGGAGTAGGCCATTCAGACCTTCGAGCCTGCACCGCCATTCAATGTGATCATGGCTGATCATTCCTAATCAGTATCCGCTTCTCCATAACCCTTGATTCCACTATCTTTGAGAGCTCTATCCAACTCTTTCTTAAATGAGTCCAGAGACTGGGCCTCCACTGCCCTCTGCGGCAGAGCATTCCACACAGCCACCACTCTCTAGGTGAAGAAGTTACTCCTCATCTAAGTGGTCTAACCCGTATTTTTAAGCTGTGTCCTCTGGTTCAGCACTCACCCATCAGCAGAAACATGTTTCCTGCTGCCAGAGTGTCCAATCCTTTCATAATCTTATATGTCTCAATCAGATCCCCTCTCAGTCTTCTAAACTCAAGGGTATACAAGCCCAGTCGCTTCAGTCTTTCAGTGTAAGGTAATCCCGCCATTCCAGGAATTGACCTTGTGAACCTACGCTGCACTCCCTCAATAGCCAGAATGTCTTTCCTCAAATTTGGAGACCAGAACTGCACACAATACTCCAGGTGTGGTCTCACCAGGGCCCTGTACAGCTGCAGAAGCATATCTTTGCTTCTATACTCAATTCCTCTTGTTATGAAGGCCAGCATGCTATTAGCCTTCTTCACTACCTGCTGTACCTGCATGCTTACCTTCATTGACTGGTGTACAAGAACACTCAGATCTCTCTGTACTGCCCCCTTACCTAAATTAATTCCATTTAGGTCGTAATCTGCCTTCCTGTTCTTGCCACCAAAGTGGATAACCATACATTTATCCACATTAAACTGCATCTGCCATGCATCTGCCCACTCACCTAACTTGTCCAGGTCACCCTGTAATCTCCTAACATCCTCATCACATTTCACCCTGCCACCCAGCTTTGTATCATCGGCAAATTTGCTAATGTTATTACTAATACCATCTTCTATATCATTAACATACATTGTAAAAAGCTGCAATCCCAGCACGGATCCCTGCAGTACCCCACTGGTCACTGCCTGCCATTCCGAAATGGAGCCATTTATCACTACCCTTTGTTTCCTATCAGCCAACCAATTTTCAATCCAATCTAGTACTTTACCCCCAATACCATGCGCCCTAAGTTTACTCACTAACCTCCTATGTGGGACTTTATCAAAAGCTTTCTGAAAGTCCAGGTACACTACATCTATTGGATCTCCCTCGTCTATCTTCAGAGTTACATCCTCAAAAAATTCAAGAAGATTAGTCAAGCACGATTTCCCCTTCATAAATCCATGCTGACTCTGTCCTATCCTGTTACTACTATCCAGATGTGTCGTAATTTCATCCTTTATAATAGACTCCAGCATCTTTCCCACCACTGAGGTCAGACTAACTGGTCTATAATTTCCTGCTTTCTCTCTCCCACCTTTCTTAAAATATTAGCCACCCTCCAATCCTCAGGAACTGATCCCGAATCTATCGAACTCTGGAAAATAATTTCCAACGCATCCATGATTTCCCTAGCCACCTCCTTCAGTACCCTGGGATGTAGACCATCAGGCCCCAGAGACTTATAAACCTTCAGACTTAACATAGTCTCCAACACCAAATCCTGGCAAATATAAATTCCCTTCAGTTCAGGTCCTTCAGCCACTGTTATCTTAGGGAATTTGTTTGTGTCTTCCCCAGTGAACACAGATCTGAATTACCCATTTAATTCTTCTGCCATTTCTTTGTTCCCCTTAATATATTCCCCTGTTTCTGTCTTCAAGAACCCAATTTTAGTCCTAACCATTTTTTTGCCTTGCACATACTTAAAAAAGCTTTTACTATCCTCCTTTATATTATTGGCCAGTTTACCTTCGTACCTTATTTTTCCTCTGCGTATTTCCTTCTTAGTAATCCACTGTTGTTCTTTAAAAGCTTCCCAGTCCTCTGTTTTCCCACTTATCTTTGCTATGTTATACTTTTTCTCTTTTAACTTTATATGTTTCTTAACTTCCCTTGTCAGCCACGGCCGCCCATGCCTCCTCCTGGAATCTTTCTTCCTTTTAGGAATGAACTGATCCTGCAACTTCTGCATTATACACAGAAATATCCGCCATTGTTTTGGAGGTGTGTCGCGCAACCCTCATTCAAATAACATGTCTACCCTCAGTTTCTGGAAGGTAAGGTTCTCCAATGGCTGCCCATTACTCACACAGCGACAGTGCAAATGGGGGCCGCCTTCTCCCAGTATTTAATTCCTTCCCAAGTGAACAACCGGGAGACAAATGGTTCACCTCAATGCTACAGGGCAACGGTATGTTACAGTTCTTTCTGTCAGTTTGTTGTTTGCTGAATCTGAATCAAGGCCAGGTCACTGAGCAACATGGCGCAGGGAGTAATCATTTCATGACACAGGAGTTAAATACTGTCCTTCATGCAGTCAGAGGGAATGACAATCCCACGTTCCTGTTCGCTTCAGACTAACCTTCCACCACTGGCCGAGATTTGGAGTTGCTAATTTGCATATCAATATTTGGTTCAGAGTCAACTTTCGATTTTTATCTTCTTGAGGGCTGTGGAATCATTGCATTTGCATTAAAATGCACAGCTTCAAATATATTCGTTTGCAAAATTTCCCAATCTCTGCAGCTATTTGGACAGAAATGATTCTCAGACAGAACATTCTTCGAAAATGTCTGGACCTGTCTAAACCTGTCCAGTTCATAAATCCCAGACCCAAACTGTTCAAATCCTGGCGACAAGCCCTCAAACTGTTACAGTACGTGTTAAACCCCTCGACTAATTTAAACCAATAAAACAGATAAGTGTCACCCTGTGCTGTTATCTGTTAAAATTCGAGAGGCAAAGTATTACCCCAAACGTCAATAGTTTAATGTAAAAATTAACAGTTATTTTTAAGTCTAACAGAGAATATTAACTAACAAGTATTTACAACTCCTTTCTCTTAACCTTACCTTTTACCTACCCCTCTAGACTACTGGTCTGATTTTAAAAATCCCAATTTCGATTTACAAAAAAAAGTCACATTTCAGAATCAGTCAGCTTTGCCGAGTTTCCTCTGTAGGTTGCCTCGGTAGACTCTCTCCAGGTCAGTTTTGATGTTTTCTTTTCTGTGTACACGCCTGCTCCTCTCAGAGAGCTCTTACTAGCAGCCTACATCTGTTGGCCTTTTGACAGTTCACTTTGCCACCATATCTTACTGTTCAAAATATCTGATATTTATATCCCAAAACATCGGATTGTTTCATTGGTTTTAATATTATTGAAATACTAAATGCAAACTCGATTGGAGCTTAGTGACTTGGGGCATAATTTAATGTAATTGGCAAATTTGGATTTGTTTTTGTCTCATGCAAGCCAAACTCGAGCTGTGTCAACCAAATGTTACATTGTTAACTTGTTCTAGACTCTCTGTGATTCTCTAAGTCCTTGCTAGCTTTTCAACTTTCTAAAATTTACAGTATACCCACAACTTCATACCAATAGAACCTTGGTCAATCCCGGTTCACAGAACTAAAATAGCGGGACTTCAAATAGGCAGATATTGATCCATGCAATTCCAACCACAATAGCTCTATTTGTGAAACATGGTCATTCATTCTCTGAGCCGAGCTGGATTGGGGTGAAATGTTTGCATCAGAGGCAGCCAAATTCCCACGTTTCCATTACTAACAATGGATTCCTGAGGATCCCTCTACCATAACTGAAACAAAATCCAGCCTCTCCAATGTAATCTGTAACTTTAATGTAAGCAATTCACAGTTAAGATCCAATGCAAACTGAAATATCTATGGAACTCTTAAAATTGTTCGATCAGCCATGATCGAGCTGAATGGCAGGGCAGGCTGGATGGGCTGAATGGCCTGCTCTTTTTCCTCCCATTCCCAACCTGGATACAAATATATACAAGGTGGTTGGCATTAGGAATGAATCTAGTATAAAAAAACTTATCTTAGTGATGGGGAACATGATATTTGTTATGGATTGTTGTAAAAATTATCTGGTTCACTAATGTCCTTCCCATCCTACCTGGCGTGGCCTCCATTTGACTCCAGACACACAATAATCCGATTGAATTGACACTGTCCTCTATAGCGGCCCAGCAGCCACCTATGTACAAGGGCTGTTGGAGCTGAGCAACTAATGATGAGCTTCCCAGAGACACCAACATTCCAGGAGAGAGGGAAGCAAAGCTAAATAAAATTATATACAAGAAAAACGCCAAATTCCCCCAAGCCCGTTCCACAATTTAATAAGGTTGTGACGTTGTTTGGCCATTAGCAGTTACTGCAAATCAATCTCCATATCTCCGGATTCCACGAGATTCCTAAACTGCAATCTCTACTGGACACCCAAGAATCCATATCCCTCGGAAGCAGAACTTTCCAATGATTCATAACCTTCTGCATGAAGAAACGTCTCCTTCTTTGGAACCAACTTCAGATGTTCCCGATGACCAAGCACATGGGTCACTCGTTAAGGATATGGGGTTGGCAATTTAAGTTTGAGATGAAGAGAAATGTTTTCACCTGGAAATGGTCAGCTCTATTACGGAAGGCAATTCAGGCTAAATCATTGAATGCTTTCAAATAAGCGTGAGACAGAGTTCTTAGAGCTAAAGGGACCACAGGGAATGGTGAAACATGGGGAATAGGGAACTAAGTTGGATGGTCAATCATGATCATATTGAACAGTGGAGCAGGCACAAGTTGAATGGCTTACCCCTGCTCTCATTTTATATTTTCCTGTTGAACAGGCTGGGGCTGTTTTCCCTGGAGCATCGGAGGCTGAGGAGTCTTATGGAGGTTTACAAAATTATGAGGAGTATGGCTAGGATAAATAGACAAAGTCTTTTCCCTGGGGCCGGGGAGTCCAGAACTAGAGGGCATAGGTTTAGCGTGAGCGGGTAAAGATATAAACGAGATCTAAGGGGCAACCTTTTCATACAGAGGGTGGTACGTGTATGGAATGAGCTGTCAGAGGAAGTGGTGGAGGCTGGTACAATTGCAGCATTTAAGAGGCATTTGGATGGTGACATGAATAGGAAGGGTTTGGAGGGCCAAGTGCTGGCAGGTGGGACTAGATTGGGTTGGGCTAGCTGGTCAGCATGGACGAGTTGGACCGAAGCGTCTGTTTCTGTGCTGTATATTTCGAGGAGTCTGTGACCCTATTCTGAAAGTACGCTCCCTCCATAAGAACTAGGAATAGTACTCGGCCGCTTAGCTGCCTGAGCCTGATCCGCCTTTGCGTATGGTCGTAGCAGATCTCTTCTCACCATCAACTCCATTTCCTGCCTACATTCCATAATCCTTAAACCCATCACTCATTAAAACTCTGTCTATCTCCTCCTTCAACTTCCTCAGTGTCCCAGCATCCTGCACACACTGTGGTAGTGAATTCCACAGATTCACGAACCTTTGAGAGAAGTAATCTCTGTATTATAACTGCCAACCCTTAAGCTGAAACCATGAGCTCTTGTTTGAGATTCCCCCAGATAAAGAAACATCCCCACAGCATTTCCTTTGTCAATCTCCTTCGGCATCTTATAAACCACAATTGTGTCTCCTCTCAATTTTCTGAACCCCAGAGAGTATGGGTCTAAACGGCTCGATCTCCCTTCGTAAGACAAACTCTCATCTCTGGAATCAATCTATTGAACTTGCTCAGAACTGCCAACGATACAACAAAATTATTCTACAAGTAAGGGGACCAAAGCCAATCCAATACCTCGTGCAGTTGCAGCAACACTCCCCTAATTTTATACTTCATTCTTTTAGCAACAAACACCAAAATTCCATTTGCCCTCCTTATTACCTGCTGAACATGAATTCTAGTTTTCTGTGATCCTTGCACGAGGACAGCTAGATCCCTTTACTCTGAAATTCATCTCCATTTGCTTTCCTCTTCTACTAAGCAAAATGAATGGCATCACACACTAAACTCCATCTGACAAGGTTTGACTCATTCACATAACCTATTTATATCCAGTTGTAATTTTCCTTATTTCTTCATTGCAACCTACCTTCCCGCATATGGAAACAGAAGAGCTTGATTCCTGTGCAGTACACCAGTGAGGTGTCACAATAGGGCCCTGCAACAACTCATTTCCTGTGTAGACAGTTTGGAAATGAAAGTATGGCAGGAGCCAGTCAATGACATTGTCATCTTAGCAACTACTTCATTGGAAGCTACACTTTTTATTCAACATTGTTTCCTCTGCCATTTCATACTAGTATTTATCTATCCTAATTCACTCTTCACCTGATGAAGGAGTAGCGTTCCAAAAGCTTGTTATTTCAAATAAACCTGTTGGATTATAACCTGGTGTTGTGTGACATCGGACTTTGTCCACCCCAGTCTAACATCCGCACCTCCACATCACTCTTTGTCCAGAAGAATTGTCACATGTTGGAAAGAACCACATAGACAGATACTAAGATGGTAAAGGTAGAGCTTTACTAGTGTTATCAATCACCGACATAATCGTCTGCTGGGACAGACTTAGAGACATACTTACACAAAACAGTATAACGAAATCTTACAACTACAAAACACATAATTAAATTAGCACTTACATTTGTGTAAGTCTCTCAGTCAGTTCAGTGACCGCAGGATTACTACAGAGTTAGTTCAGAGACTCTGACACTACAACTTAAATGGGAGTCACAATGTAGAGTGAAAACAGTATGAGCTTATATTCCCATCCTTCAGTCAAACAGACTGGGTTCAATTACAATCTTTAAAAGGAATCTGGATGGCTATATGGATAGAAACGTTTCAGAGAGAGATGGGCCAAATGCCAGCAGATGGGGCTAGGTCAGATTGGGATGTCTGGTCAGCGCAGACGAGCTGGAGCAAAGAGTCTGTTTCCGACGCTATGACTCAGTTGAAGATCAGGAATTCCAATACATCATGATTTTATTCTATTAAGTCTCACTTCAGCATCCTCTTGGCCAATCGCTGACACAAGCAGATAAAGAATTTAGACTCTGTTTTATGGAAGTGGAACTGAAAAAGATCAGCGAGGAAAGAGCTTCCAGACCCTTCCTCCATCTACCTGCCTGGACATGACTCAAGCTACGCCAGATAGTATACAACATCAGTGCCTTATATAGGCATGAGCTGAGCTCCCTCACACACCTACTATACACACACAAGTGGAAAGACTGTTTCAAACTGCACCCTCAACACCTCACACTGGGAGACTGACAGTTACAACGCTTTGAATAGAAGAGCCGGGGTGGTTAAAAAGAACGGGGGGGGGGTGTAAAAGAGAAGGGGGAGTAACATTGTTAATTAGAGAGTGCGTCACAGCTGCAGAAAAGCAGGTTGCTGAGGAGGAGTTATCGACTTAGACTCTATGGATGGAAGTCAGTAACAGGAAAGGAGCAGTCACTTTGTCAGGTGTTTTCTATTGACCCTGCAATAACAACAGAGAGATGGAAGAACAGATTGTACAGCGGATCCTGGAAAGGTGCAGATGTGACAGAGCTGTTGCTATGGATGACTTCAACTTCCCCAATATTGACTGGAATCTCCATAGTGCAGACGGTCTGGATGGAGCTGATTTTGTCAGGTTTGTACAGGAAGGATTCCTGACCCAATATGTCGATAGACCGATGACGGAGGAGGCCATATTGGATTTGGTGATTGGCAACGAGCCAGGCCAGGTGTCAGATCATCGAAAGCATTTCCGTGACAGTAACCACAACTGCCTCACCTTTATCATAGCCATGGAGAGGGATAGGAGCCGACAACGTAGGAAGGTATTTAGTTGGGGGATGGGAAATTATACTGCTCTCAGACAGGAGCTGTGGAGTATAAATTGTGAACAATTGATCTACGGGAAATTGAAACAGAAACGTGGTGGCTGTTTCAGGAGGAGAAAGTGAGGACTGCAGATGCTGGAGTATCAGAACTGAAAATGTGTTGCTGGAAAAGCGCAGCAGGTCAGGCAGCATCCAAGGAACAGGAAATTCGACGTTTCGGGCATTCCTGATGAAGGGTTATGCCCGAAACGTCAAATTTCCTGTTCCTTGGATGCTGCCTGACCTGCTGCGCTTTTCCTGGCTGTTCAAGGAGCACTAGTTGCGTGTGTTGGATAACTTTGCCCCACTGAAACAGGCAAGGAATGGTAAAGTGAAGGAGTTTTGAATGTCAAGTGCTGTTTAAAGGAAGAAGGAAGCTTACTTAAGGTTGAGGAAGCAAGGATCTGACATAGCTTTAGAGAATTACAGGGTAGCTAGGAAAGAACTCAAAATGGACTGAAGAGAGCTAGGAGGGAGCATGAAAAGGTGTTGGTAGAAGGATTAGGAAAACCCCAAAGGCATTCTACACTTAGATGAGGAATAATAAAATAATTAGAGAGAGGGTAGAGCCGAACAGGAATAGTGGAAGGAACTTGTGCCTGGAGTCTGAAGATGTAAGGGAGACCCTAAATGGGATTTTTACTTCACTATTCACTAGAAAGGGGGACCTTATTGACAGTGAGAACACCATGGACCTGGTTAATAGGTTTGAACAGATTAATATTAAGAACGTGGACGGGTGCTTGAAATTCTGGGAAGCATCAGGATAGGTAAGTACCCAGGGCTGAGCCCGATATATCCAAGATTACTGTAGGAAGCGAGCAATGACATTCCTGAGCGTCTGGCGATCATCTTTGCATCCTCACTCTCCATGGGAGTAATGTCAGCCGACTGGGAGGAGGCGAATGTTGTTCCTTTGTTCAAGAAAGGGAATAGGCAAATCCCTGAGAATTACAGACCAGTCAGCCTTACGTCTGTGGTAGCAAGGTACTGGAAAGGATTCTGAAAGGTGGGGTTTATGACTATTTGGAAAACCCATAGTTTAATTCAAGACAGTCAGCATGGCTTTGTGAGGGGCAGGTCATGCCTCACAAATCTTACTGAATTCTTTGAAGATGTGACAAGACAAGTTGACAAAGTTTGAGCAGTGGATATGATGTATATGAATTTCAATAAGGCATTTGATTAAGTTACCCATGGTAGGTTCATTAAGAAAGTTAAGAGGTATGGGATACAGGGAAACTTTCCTGTCTGGACACAGAATTGGCTGGCTGGATGGAAAGTATTCCACCTGGAGATCAGTGACCAGCGGTGTCCTGCAGGGATCTGTTCGTGGGCCTCTGTTCTTTGTGATTTCTGTAAATGTGTTGAATAAAGAAGTGGAAGGAGGGGTTCATAAGTTTTCTGATGACAGCAAGGTCGGTGAGGTTGTAGGTAGTGTAGACGGCTGTTGCAGGCTGCAATATGACATTAATAGGATGCATAGCTGGGCTGAGATGTGGCAGATGGAGTTCAACCTGGATAAATGTGGAGTGATTCATTTTGGAAGATTGAATTTGAATGTTGAATACAGGGTTAAAGGCAGGACTCTTGGCAGTGTGGTGGAACTGCAGGATCTCGGGGTTCATCCTTTAAAGTTGCCATTCAATTGACAGAGTTGTTAAGAAATAGTATGGTGCTTTGGCTTTCATTAACGGGGGATTGAGTTTAAGAGCCTCTGCAACTCTACAAAACCCTGGTGAGACCACACTTGAATATTGTGTCACCTCAATACAGGAAGGGTGTAGATGCTTTAGAGGGGGTGCAGAGGAGATTTACCAGGATGTTGCCTGGATTGGAGGGCTTGTTTTATGAAAACAGGTTGAGTGAGCTAGGGCTTTTCACGCTCGAGATAAGAAGGAAGAGAGGTGATTTGATAGTGGAATACTAGGTAATGAGAGGCATAGATAGAGTGGATAGCCAGACACCTTTCCTTCCGGCAGAAATGGCTGTCACGAGGGGTCATAATTTGAAGGTGATTGGAGAAAGATTTGGGAGATGTCAGAGATAGGTTCTATATGCAGAGTGTTGTGTTTGTGTGGAATGCACTGCCAGCGGTGGTAGTACAGTCAGAGATATTAGGGACATTTAAGCAATGCTGGACAAGCACATAGATGGCAATAAGTTGGCGTGTGTAGGTTAAATTGATTTAGATTAAGATAAATGGTTGGCGTAACACTGTGGGCCAAAAAGCCAGTACTGTGCTGCACTGTTCTATGTTTTGTGCTCTATGTTCAATGTTCTAGCTATAGCTAGCCCACAGCTGGAATTTGGACCAAAGCTTCTGTCTCTGTCCTGCACATCTCTATGATTGTATTGTGTGCAGTTGTGGTCAGTCCACTCTCGGAAGGAAGTGATTGTCTTAAAGGAAGTGTCGAGGTGATTGACCAGGATTTTGCCTGGGTTGGAGCAATGAAGAGAGTTTAGACTGGCTGGGGTTGTTTTCCTTCAAGCAGAGAAGGTGATTGATGTTACAAAGTTCTGGGAGGCATGGACAGGGTTGATAGGGAGAAACATTTCACCTGAATAAAGGGGTCAAAAACCAAGGAATACAGACTTAAGGTAAGAAGCAGGTGTTTTAGAGGGGATTTGGGAAACTATGTTTCTGTGGTGGGAATCTGGAGCTCACTGCGTGAAAGGGTGGCAAAGGTAGCGAATATTAAGATATTTCAGAAGTGTTTAGATGAACATATGCAAAATATGTAAATAGTCCAACTCGGGTAAGGGCCATCCCCGACCTGGTGTTGGGGAATGAGCCCAGCTAAGTGGTTGAAGTTTCAGTAGAGGATTACTTTGGGAATAGTGACCACAATTCCAAAAGTTTTAGAATATTCATGGATGAGAGTGGTCCTCAAGGAAGACTGCTAAATTGGGGTATGGTCAACCATACCAATATTCGGCAGGAGCTGGGGAATGTGGATTGGGAGCAGCTATTTGAAGGTAAACCACATTTGATATGTGGGAGGCTTTAAAGAGAGGTTGATTAGAGTTCCGGAGAGATCTGTCCCTGTGAAAATGAGGTATAGAAATGGCAGAATTAGGGAACCATGGATGACAGGTGAAATTGTGAGACTAGCTAAGAGGAAAAAGGAAGCATACATAACGTCTAGGCGATTGAAAACAGACAAAGCTTTGGAAGAATATCAGGAATGTAAGACTAATCTGAATCAAGGAATTAAGAAGGCTAAAAGCGGTCATTATATATCTTTAGCAAACAGTGTTAAGGAAAATCCCAAAGCATTTTATTCATGTACAAGGAGAAAGAGGGTAACTAGAGAAAGATTTGCCCCCTCAAGCACAACGGAGGAAAGTTACGTGTGGAGTCAGAGACAATGGGTGAGATTCTTAATGAGTAATTTGCATTGGTATTCACCAAGGAGCGGCACATGATGGATGGTGAGGTTAGAGATAGATGTTTGATTATTCTAGGTCAGGTGAGCATCTGAAGGGATGAAATGTTGGATATTCTAAAAAGCATTAAGGTCGACAAGTCTCCATGTCCAGAAGCGTCCTATCCCAGGTTACTGAGAGAAGCTGGGCCTTAAAAGATATCTTTGCAGCATCCTTGAACACGGTTGAGGTGCTGGAGGACTGGAAAATTGCTAATGCTGTCCCTTGTTTAAGAAGGAGAGAAGGGATAATGCAGGTAATTATAAACTGGTGAGCCTGACATCTGTGGTAGGGAAGCTGCTGGAGAAGATACTGAGGGACAGGATCTCTTCCCATTTGGGAGAAAATGGGATTATCAGTGACAGACAATATGGTTTTGTGGAAGGAAGGTCACGTCCTACAAAGCTAATAGAATTCATTGAGGAAGTGACACAATTGATTGATGAGGGAAGAGCTGTAGATGTCATCATTGACTTCAGTAAGATATTTAATAAGGTTCCCCATGGTAGGCTGATGGAGAAAATGAAGTCGCATGGGTCCAGAGTGTACAGCTAGATGGACAGAGAACTGGTTGGGCAGCAGGAGACAGAGTAGTAGTGGAAGGGAATTTCTCAAAATGGAGAACTGGTGCTCCACAAGGATCTGTGCTGGGACCACTGTTGTTTGTGATATACATGCATGATCTGGAGGAAGGTGTAAGTGGTCTAATGAGCAAGCTTGCAGATGACACTAAGATTAGTGAGGTAGCAGATAGGGAAGGGGACTGTTAGAGAATGCAGCAGAATATAGATATATTGGAGAGATAGACAGAGGGATAGTAGATGGAGCTCAATCCGGGCAAATGTGAGGTGATGCATTTTGGAAGATTCAGTTCAAGAGCGAACTATACGGTAAATGGCAATATCCTGGGGAAAGTGATCTGGGTATTCAGGTCCATTGTACCCTGAAGGTGGCAATGCAGGTCAGTAGAGTGGTCAAGAGGGCATACGGCATGCCTTCCTTCATCTGATGGGATACTGAGTACAAGAGTTGGCAGGTCATGTTACTGTTGTATAAGAATTTGGTTTTGCCACATTTAGAATACTGCATACAGTTCTGGTCGCCACATTACAAAAAAGGTGTGGGTGCAGAGGAGGTTCACCAGGATGTTGCGTGATATGGAGTGCAGTAGCTATGAAGAGGGGTTGAGTGTTTAGGATTATTTACAAGAGAAAGACAGAGGTTGAGGGGGGACCTGATTGAGGTCTAAAAAAATCATGAGAGGTGGAAAGCAAGAAACGTTTTCCCAGAGTGAGAGATTCAATTATGAGGGATCATGACTTCAAGATAAGATGGGAAAAGTTTAGGGGCCATATGCATGGAAAAGGATATGCAGAGGGTGGTGGGTGCCCGCAGAAGTAGCAGAGGCGGGCATGATAGCAGCATTTAAGATGTATCTAGATAGATTCATGAATGGACAGGGAGCAGAGGAATACTTTATATCAGTACCAACCTAAGTCTGTAGTGATTTAACAATTCGGCCACGGGATTCTTTCATTTATAATCTATTGGTTGAAGGGTTTAATAGGTCCTAACAGCTTGAACAACATATGGCTTCCCTGGGTGGCTTTCATTAAGAAGTGAGCTTCATGTCCTCCAAAATGAACACCCAACACTACCTGCTGTGTGTGCACAGTCTGCTGGAGCTGGCTGTAAAGAGGGTAGATGTCCCACGCAAGGGCCAAGATTCAATTGTGAGACTGAGACATCAGGATGGACCCTTCTAGGCCATATACCCAGAATTATGGAAGTGGAACAAGCATGGCGTGAGCTGGAAAGGGATACTGTGATACAGAGGAACTGTGAGGGTGTCAGCTGAAAGGGGGAGAGGGACAGGAGGGAGGAATGCTCAGTGATATCGAGAGCTGTGGCAGCGGAGTGGATGGAAGATCCCATGGGATTGCTGGGAAAGTGCATATACTGAACTAGTCAGCGAGATTAAAAGTCTCCAGAAACAGAAAGCTACAAGGATGTCAGAGGGGCAGGGCATTCTACACATGTTATTAAAGACAGGAGATTCACAAACAATGTTCAGTATTAAATGACTTAGACTGTGAGACATCAGAACAGAATTAAGCTATTTGGCCCATTTAATCATGGCTGATATGTTTCTCAACCAAATCTCCCCCTTTTCCCATTAACCCCAATCCTCTTACTAACCAAGAATCTTTCTACCTCCGTCTTAGATATGCTCAATTCCTTGGTCTTCACAGCATTCTTCAACAAACAGGTCCCCAGATTCCACCCTCTGGCTGAAGAGGCTCACCCTCCTCTCAGTTCGAAAGGGACATCCCTCCCATTCTGAGTCTGTGCCCTCAGATCCTAGTCTCTCCTACCACTAAACACATCAGCTTCACAAGCATCCTATCCAGGACTTTTGGTGCTCTGTAAGAGTCAATGAGATCCCTCTTCCCCTCCTAAACTCCTGAGTACAGACCCAGTACTCCTCTTGGTTATCCACCTTCAGTTGGTCACGATAAGATTAACGATCTTTTTCTCCCAGATCCAAATGAACGTTGAATCTAAAAAAAAAACAAATTTGACCAGGCTTTCTTGAATTAATAAGAAAGGTTAGTTCCTAACCATGAGAAGAAATAGTAAATAGCACATACAGAAGGCAGAAATAGGGTGTGCGTCCAAAAGCATTTGATTTCATTCAGATCTCTAATTTTATTCTTTACTTGTTGATTTCACCAACTGAATTACATGACGTGGAGGTGCCAATGTTGGACTGGGGTGGACAAGATCAGAAGTCACATGACACCAGGTCATAGTCCAATAGGTTCATTTAAAATCACAAACTTTTGGAGTGCTGCTCTTTGATCAGGTGCAGCTCCCAACTATTCAGAACAGTTTACCTGCAGCTTGAGTCTGATTACTCGGATTAAATTATAATCCTTGTTAAATGCAGAAATCTGGTCTGTCCTTTCTATCAACCTGGGTCTAAAAAGACAAGTCAATTTGGAAATCCAGCGAAATTTTTAAAATCTTTGACTTTGTGATGACTCTGGGAGTAGTGCACTACTCTCGTGAGGTGTGATAGTTCAAGTTTGTATACTAATAATTAAGAATCTGATTTGCCGTTTGTTAAAAGAGAGTTTTCTTATCATAGGATCAAGGACAAGCTAATTGTGCTTTTTGATGAATAAATGAGTAATTTAGCCCGAGTGGTAACTGTTTGAATACTGGGGATGAGGGGATGATTTCCATAGGATCATGATATTCCCATAAGACCGTGAGATAAAGGAGCAGAATCAGGGTATCGGCCCATTGGGTTTGTCCCCACTCAAGACTGATATCATTAACAAGCCCAATCTCTTGCCTTATTCCTGTAAAATTTGATTCCCTTACTAATCAATAACCTATCCATTTCTGTCTTAAAGACACTCAATTACTTTGAGGGGTCACCTTATGGAGGTTTACAAAATCATGAGGGGCATGGATAGGATAAATAGACAAAGTCTTTTCCCTGGGGTTGGGGAGTCCAGAACGAGTGGGCATAGATTTAGGATGAGAGGGGAAAGATATAAAAGAGACATAAGTGGCAAACGTTTTCACTCCGAGGGTGGTACGTGTATAGAATGAGCTGCCAGAGGAATTGCAACATTTAAAAGGCATCTGGATGGGTATATGAATAGGAAGGGTTTGGAGGGATATGGGCTGGGTGCTGGCAGGTGGGATTAGATTAGTTTAGGATATCTGGTTGGCATGGACAAGTTGGACCAAAGGGTCTGTTTCCATGCTATACATCTCTATGACTCTATGATTTGGCCTCCTGCAGCATGTTCCACAGATTAATCACCCTCTCGCTGAAGAAATTCCCCCTCATCACAATCTAAACGCTATTGCCTCAGGTCCCAGTCTCTCCTACTCGTGAAAACAGCTTCTCGATCCAGGCCTGTCAGTATTCTGTGAGTGTCAATCAGAACCAGCCTTATCTTCCAAAACTCCATTGTACAGATCCAGAGTCTTTAACTGCTCATCCAATGACAAGCCCAAGAATCATTCCTGTAAACCGCCAGGTGGCAGCACTTCCTTCCTTAGATACGGGGCCCAACACTACTCTCAATATTTAAAATGTGACTGACCACAGTCTTATACAGCCTCAGCAGTACATCCTGCTCTAGTGCTGCTGAAATAAAACCCAATGTTACATTTTACTTCTGTACAGCCGACTGATCCTGCAGATTAACTGGAAGAGAATCCTGAGCTAGGACTCTCATGTCGCCTAGTGCTTCAGATTTCTGGAAGCCTTCCCCCATTCAGGGAATAGTCTATGCTTCTATATTCTTCCTACTATAGTGGATAACCGCACACTTTCCCTCATTGTATTCCACCTGTCATTTCTTTGTCCACTTGCCTCGCACGTCCACGCGGTCTGCAGGCCTGCCCACTTCCTGAACACGCTCCCTGTCCCTCCACCTGTCTTGGTGTCATCTGCAAACTCAGCAACAATGTTCCTTCATCCATATTATTAAAATATCACCACCGAAAGTTGTAGTCCCAACACTGCCCCCTGTGGGACTTCACTGGTCACGGTCTGCCAGCATGAAAAAAAAGACCCATTTGGCTCCACCCCCTGCTAGTCAGCCAATCCTCTATGCAGACCAGCGTCTTGCTACAAACACCATGGGCTCTTCGCTAATTTAGCAGCCTCCTTTGCAGCACCGTATCAAAGGCCGTCTGGAAATCCAAATAGATCATGTCCTCTGGCTCTCTTGTCTAACGTCCTTAGACTTAGACTTACAGTGTGGAAACAGGCCCTTCGGCCCAACAAGTCCACACCGACCCGCCGAAGCGAAACCCACCCATACCCCTACCCCTACATTACCCCTTACCTAACACTATGGGCAATTTAGCATGGCCAATTCACCTGACCCGCACATCTTTGGACTGTGGGAGGAAACCGGAGCACCCGGAGGAAACCCACGCAGACACGGGGAGAATGTGCAAACTCCACACAGTCAGTCGCCTGAGTCGGGAATTGAACCCGGGTCTTCAGGCGCTGTGAGGCAGCAGTGCTAACCACTGTGCCACCGTCCTTATTACATAGAACAGCACAGAACAGGCCCTTTTGGCCCACGATGTTGTGCCTCCTCAAATTCTAACAGATTTGTCAGGCATGACCTCCCTTTGATGAAGCCATGCTGCTGACTCAGCCCTACTTTATCATGCACTTCCAAGTACTCAGCAATGTCACCCTCAATACCAGGCTCTCCCATTCCCGCTTTCTCTCCATATCCCTTGATCCCTTCAGCCACAAGGACCATGTCCAGCTCCCTCTTGAATATATCTCATAACCTGGCCCCGACAGCTTCCTCTGGGAGAGAATTCCACAGGGTCACAACTCTCTGGGTGAAAAAATCTTCCTCATCTCAATCCTGAATGGCTTACCACTTATTGTCTGGCTGGGAAATCCGGAGCTCCGGATTTCCCCAACATCGGGAAATTCTTCTTGCATTCCATCTGAGATGTCAAGTCGTTGACTATAGTGATGCTTGACACCACTACCAAGTCTGTCTACACGGAAGAAAGTGTCCAAATTAAACAGAGTTAGCGATTTCGGGGGAGACAGGATAACGTGAATACTATATTCAACAATTTAAGAAGTTGCAGGATAATGGAAATAATATATTAAGCAGAGTCAGAGATTTCAGGAGTTACATGATAATGTAAATAGTATACCAAACAGTGTCAGCGATTTCGAGAGCTGTAGGATAATTTAAATAATATGTTAAACAGGGCCAGCGATTTCAGGAGTTACAGGATGATGTAAATAATATATTAAACAAGGTCAGCAATTTCGGGAGTTAGAGGATAATGTGAATAATATATAAACCGAGTCAGCGATTCCAGAAGCTACAGGATAATTTAAATAATATATTAAACAGAGAGTCAGCCATTTCGGGAGTTACAGGATCATGTAAATCATATCTTAAAAAGAATCAACGATTTCGGGAGTTACACGATAATGTAAATAATATATTAAACAGGGTCAGCGATTTCAGAAATTACGGGATCATGAAAATAATATATTCAATAGAATCAGTGATATAGGGAGTTTCAGGATAATTTAAATAATATATTAAAAAGAGTCAGCGATTTCGGGAGACAAGATAATGCATATAATCTACTAAACAGAGTCAGCGATTCCAGGAGTTATACGATAATGTAAAAAATGTATTAAAGAGAGTCAGCGATTTCAGGAGTTACAAGATAATGTAAATAATATATTAAACAGAGTCAGCGATTTTGGGAGTTTCAGGATAATATAAATAATATATTAAACAGAGTCAGCGATTCCCGAAGCTACAGGATAATTTAAATAATATATTAAACAGAGTCAGTAATTTCTAGAGTTACAGGAGAATACAAATAATATATTAATCAGAGTCAGCGATTTCGGGAGTTATACGATTATGTAAATATTGAATTAAAGAGAGTCAGCGATTCCAGGAGTTATAGGATACCGATAATAATACATGAAACAGAGTCAGTAATTTCGGGAGTTACAGGATAATTTAAATAATATATTAAACAGATATTGAGATTTCAGGAGTCACAGGATAATGTGAAGTATATATGAAACAGGGTCAGAGTTTTCAGCAGTTTCATGACAATATAAATAATGTATTAACCAGAGTCAGCAATTTCGGGAGTTTCGGGATAATGTAAATAATATATTAAACAGAGTCAGCGAGGTCAAGAGTTATACGATAATGTAAAAAATGTATTAAAGTGAGTCTGCGATTTCAGGAGTTACAAGATAATGTAAATAATATATTAAACAAGGTCGGCAATTTCGGGAGATAGAGGTTAATGTCAACAATATATTAAACAGAGTGAGAGATTTCAGGAGTCACAGGATAATTTAAATAATATATTAAACAGTGTCAGCGATTTCGGTAGATAGAGGATAATGTAAATAATTTATTAAACAGAGACAGCGATTCCGGGAGTTACAGGATAATTTACATAATATTTTAAACAGAGTCAGTAATTTCGGGAGTTACAAGATAATGTAAATAATATATTAAACAAGGTCAGCAATTTTGTGGGAGATAGTGGATAATGTAAATAACATATTAATCAGAATCAACGATTTCGGGAGTTTTAGGATAATTTAAATAATATATTAAAAAGGTCAGTAATTTCGGGAGTTAGAGTAATGTTTGTATTATATTAAACAGAGTCAGCTATTTCAGGAGTTACAGGATAATGTAAATAATATATTAAACAGTCAGCGATTACAGGATGATGTAAATAGTATATTAAACAGAGGTAGCGATTTCGGGAGACAAGGTAATGTGAATAATGTATTAAACAGAGTCAGTGATGCCAGAAGTTCTACAATAATGTAAATAATGTCTTACAGAGAGTCAGCGATTTCGGGAGTTTCAGGTCAATTTAAACAATATTTTAAAAAGAGTCAGTAATTTCGGGAGTTACAGATTAATGTTTATATTATATTAAACAGAGTCAACGACTTCAGGAGTTACAGGATGATGTAAATAATATATTAAACAGAGTCAGCGATTTTGGGAGTTTCAGGATCATGTAAATAATATATTAAACAGAGTCAGCGATTTTGGGAGTTTCAGGATGATGTAAATATTATATTAAACAGAGTCGGCGATTCCAGAAGCTACAGGATAATGTAAATAATATATTACACAGAGTCAGTAATTTCTAGAGTTACAGGATAAAGTAAATAATATGTTAAACAGAGTCAGCGATTTCAGGAATTTCAGGATAATGTGAATAAGATATTAAACAGAGTGAGCAATTTCGAGAATTGCAGGATAGTGTGCAGGAGTAACAAGATAATGTAAATAATATATTAAACAGAGTCAGCGATTCTGGGAGTTACAGGATAATGTAAATAATGTATTAAAGATAGTCAGCAATTTCAGCAGTTACATGACGAGATAAATAATCTATTAAACAGAGTCAGCGGTTTTGGGAGTTATAGGATAATGTAAATAATATATTGAACAGAA
Organism: Hemiscyllium ocellatum; assembly: GCF_020745735.1. Lineage (NCBI taxonomy): Eukaryota > Metazoa > Chordata > Chondrichthyes > Orectolobiformes > Hemiscylliidae > Hemiscyllium > Hemiscyllium ocellatum. Next base: position 46,058,410 of record NC_083435.1, on the reverse strand, counting down.
TCAGAGATTTCAGGAGACACAGGAAAATGCAAATAATATATGAAGCAGAGTCAGAGATTTAAGTAGTTACCGGATAATGTGAATAATATATTAAACAGAGTGCGCAATTTCGAGAATTGCAGGATAGTGTGAATAATATATTATACAGTGTCAGCGAATTCAGGATGTACAAGATAATGTAAGTAATATATTAAACCAGGTCAGCAATTTCGGTAGATAGAGGATAATGTAAATAATATATTAAACAGAGTGAGAGATTTCAGGAGACACAGGATAATTTAAATAATATATTAAACAGAGTCAGAGTTTTCAGCAGTTACAGGATAATGTAAATAATCTATTAAAAAGAGTCAGGAATTTCGGGAGTTGCAGGATAATGTAAATAATATATAAATCAGAGTTAGTGATGCCAGGAGTTATACAATAATGTAAATAATGTATTGAAGATAGTCAGCGATTTCGGGAGTTTCAGGGTAATTTAAATAATATATTAAAAAGAGTCAGTAATTTTGGCAGTTACGGATTAATGTTTGTATTATATTACACAGAGTCAGCGATGTCGGGAGACAAGATAATGTAAATAATCCACTAAACAGTGTCAGCGAGATCAGGAGATATACGATAATGTAAAAAAAAATGTATTAAAGGGAGTCAGCGATTCCAGGAGTTTCAGGATAATGTAAATGATATATTAAACAGAGTCAGCGATTTCGGGAGAGAAGATAATGTAAAAAATGTATTAAACAGAGTCAGCGATAGCAGGAGTTATACGATAATGTAAATAATGTCTTAAAGAGAGTCAGCGATTTTGGGAGTTTCAGGATAATGTTAATAATATATTAAAAAGAGTCAGTAATTTCGGGAGTGACAGATTAAGGTTTATATTATATGAAACAGAGTCAGCGATGTCGGGAGTTACAGGATAATGTAAATAATATATTAAACAGAGTCAGCAATTTCGGAAGCTACAGGAAAATTTAAATAATATATTAAACAGACTCAACAATTTCGGGATTTGCAGGATAATGTAAATAATGTATTAAACAAAGCCAGCAATTTTGGGAATTACACGATAATGTAAATAATACATTAAACATTGTCAGCGATTTCGGGAGTTACAGGAAAATGTAAATAGTATATTACACAGAGAGACTTCGAGACCTATTTAAAAGACTGATTGTTAAATTTGTAACATAACTTCTCCACAGGGCCCATGTCGTCAATTGTGTCGGAGCATGCCCCCCGCACTATCTGCCTGGACAGTGCGACACATGGTGAACTGGATACTTACCCTCACAGTGCCACCAGCCTTACAGGCTCTGGGTCCCTCACTCCCAGAAATTAGGACCCCTGGCCTCAAACCCCTCCTGCCACAGCTCCTTCATGTTCTTGTCATCGTTCACCTGTATCATACCATTAAACATCAGCTCCACCACACACTCTGGCAGGAGCAGACGCACAGGCACAGAACTCAATATTTCCACAGATTAGTGAGAAGCTGCAGGAGAAGGCAGAATATAGTCATTTTAATCAGCCAGATACAACACAGGACCCGTAAATAAACCCTAAAACACAGAAACTCCTGTAAATCAACACTGAAACACACTGACCCCTGGAACTAAACCTGAAAACTCAGAGGTCCCTGTAATGAAGCCTAAACCACACATCCCCCTGTAAATAAACCCTAAAACACAGGGATCCCTGTAAATAAACCATAACACACAGAAACACACTGCCCCCTGTAAATGAACCTGAAAACTCAAAGGTCCCTGTAAATGAAACCTAAACCACACATCTCCCGGTGATGAACCCCTGTAAATGAACACTGAAACACACTGCCCCTTGTAAATAAACCCTAAAACACAGAGCTCCCTGTAAATAAACCCTAAAACACAGGGCCCCCTGTAAATAAACCCTAAAACACAGAGCCCCCTGTAAATAAACCCTAAAACACAGAGCCCCCTGTAAATAAACCCTAAAACACAGGGCCCCCTGTAAATAATCCCTAAAACACATGGCCCCCTGTAAATAATCCCTAAAACACAGGACCCCCTGTAAATAAACCCTAAAACACAGGGCCCCTTGTAAATAAACCCTAAAACACAGGGCCCCCTGTAAATAATCCCTAAAACACAGGACCCCCTGTAAATAAACCCTAAAACACAGAGCCCCCTGTAAATAAACCCTAAAACACAGGGCCCCTTGTAAATAAACCCTAAAACACAGGGCCCCCTGTAAATAAACCCTAAAACACAGGGCCCCTGTAAATAATCCCTAAAACACAGGGCACCCGGTAAATAAACCCTAAAACACAGGGCCCCTTGTAAATACACCCTAAAACACAGGGCCCCTGTAAATAAACCCTAAAACACAGGGCCCCTTGTAAATACACCCTAAAACACAGGGCCCCTGTAAATAATCCCTAAAACACAGGGCACCCGGTAAATAAACCCTAAAACACAGGGCCCCTTGGAAATAAACCCTACAACACAGAACCCCGTATAAATAATGCCAAAACCATAGAGGAGCAGCTCCTCCACCTCCACCACACACACCCCAACACACACACACGCGCACACACACACATATACCCATACTCTAAGGGGTGAACTTACATTTGCAGATTTTTACTTGCAGATACATTCTGTTTTGTTAAAAAAAATACACAATCTGTTGGCAGCCAGTCAATGTGACATTTTATAAATTCCTACTTTGGAAATAGAACCAGTCCGACTCAGGGTTGGGATACAGACTGTAACCTCACCTTTAATGCATTGTCTGAGCTGAGGTGTCACTTTTTTAAAAATAAAACCTTCAGTTATCTCAGGAATGTGAATTGCCAGAAGTTCTGGTATTTACATAATAATCAATCAAAACGTGCAAATCCACTCTGAGTGATTAAAGACTGAACAGCAATCTAGGTTTGTTCAATACATCACATTAGTTGTATGACACTTTGACCTTTTACGATAAATTCTGTGTCGGATCCTGCCCCACTCGCCCCCTGATGAAGGAGCAGCGCTCTGAAAGCTAGTGCTTCCCAATAAACCTGTTGGACTATAATCTGGTGTTATCTTTTTCTGGAATAATAGGGAGCGAGTCAAATCTTGTTTCTTGACGTGTTGCAGCGCTGACTTTACACCCGCGGATACTATAAATACCAGTGCCCTCGCGAAGCATACAAGGGACAGCAGCTCCTCACAGAGTTCAGCTCTGGACAAAGCGTCAGACTGGGAGTCAGTGAAGGACTGAACAGATTCTGTTCTGATTTCCTGTAAAATAGGATTAGACCACAAGAGGGAGGCAGAGACCAGCAATCAACCCAGCCCGAAGGGATTGAATCAATCTTCTGCCTGAACAAGTGCAGGGATTCTGTCAGCCACTGGGGACATACAAGCACCGGGTTATATTTATAACTAACTAGTTAAACCACTTAATGTACCTACAGATCGTCATTGACCGATCGTTGTAAACTTGTTAAATAAAACATGATAAAGGTGACAGCTAAGTTGCTGGTGTGAACTGGAGTCTGACCATGACAGACGTCAGGGAGATGTCGGGTCAGCTGGACATTTTGTTCCGGGCAGGAGTCATACCCCTGAAGCTTCAGATGTTGAATTCGGACTGTGGTCAGAGACAGGAGGATGTGACTTGGTGATGCCGAAGCAATCTCTGCTTTTAAATGGCCCAAAGCTCTGAAATACTCTCCCTAAACATCTCTGTGTGTCTTCCTCCTTTTGGATGGTCAGTGTCACATTTTGGTTCATAAATCTGCTGTGAAGCATTTAGAGACATGTCATTGTGTTCAAAGAAAAGCTGTAAATGTCAGTTATTACATTTATGTGAGATGTGACTAATATGCAGATAAGTAGAAATATTTCGAGATCCAGATGCAGAAAAGATAGCATCAGGTCCAAATGAAAATGAGAAATCTGAATGGAATGGCCTTTATTTTGGGGACTCCAACCGATGAGCTCCCAAGATCCCATTGTAACCTGAACTCACTGCCCTGCCTGGCCCGATGACCAGTGAGTCCTGTGTTCATCAAACATCAAATTCTGTCTTGAATTTATTCAATTCCCCAGCCCTTCAGCTGCTGGAAAGAATTGCATTGAGCACCGAGACTCTGAAAGGCTTGATGTGGAGGTGCCGGTGTTAGAGTGGGGTGGACAAAGTGAAAAATCACACAACACCAGGTTATAGTCCACCAGGTTTATTTGAAACCACAAGCTTTTGGACACCCAACTCCATCCTCAGGCAGCTCGAGAGAGAGAGAGAATGCAACAGACACAGAATTTACAGGAAAACATCAAAAGGGTCATACAACTTACACACAAACACACTGAACAAACCAAGGTAATTATTAAATCTTTAATCAGTTAGAATGGAGGTGCAGGTTTCGATTGATTAATATGTAAATCCCTGCACCAAGATAACTTCATGTTTGACCAGAATAAAAGTCTGATAAAGGAGCAGTGCTTCGAAAGGTTGTGGTACCAAATAAACCTGTTGGATTATAACCCGGTGTTGTGTGATATTCGTCAGAAAGAAGGTGATGCCTCAAGTCAGATAATGTGTTTTAGCTGTGAGGGCTTTGTTTTGTGTCGTATCCTGGAGTCAGACTGGTTTTATTTCCAAAGTAGGAATTTGTAAAACTCCACATTGACTGACTGCCAACAGACTGTGTGTTTTTTTGAACAAAATAGAATGTATCTGAAAATTCAAATTGGCAATTGCAAATTTACCCCCATAGTTAGATGTGTGCGTGTCTGTGAGAGAGAAGGAGAGAGTGTGGGGGTGTGTGTGTAGGTTCACATGCTCTTGAGAGAGTGTGTGTACTTGTGAGGGGGAATATGTGTGTAAGAGCATGTGTGTGAGTGTGAGTGTGCTTGAGGGAGTGCCTGCACAAGTGTGAGGGAGTATATGCCTGTGAGAGAGTGAGTGTAAGTGTGCATGTATGAGAGAAGGTCTATGTGAGTGTGTTGTGTGAGAGAGTGAGTGAGATGAAGTATATGCATGTGAGAGAGTATATGTGTGAGAGTGAGAGAGAGGGAGAGAGACAAAGTTTGTGTGTGAGAGAAAGAGAGAGGGAGGGCAGTGTGTGTGAGAGAGAGAGCAGTGTGTGTGTCACTTTCTCAGGATGTGACAACAACATCACCTCTCATTCCTTTAACATTTAATGAGTAAACACATGACCTGCTCAATTCTCCTTCATGAAATAAAAGTACAGTGATATAGTACTCTCGATGTCTTCAGTAAATGATCTGTAGGGTAGCAGCAGGATTTCCCCACCACACAGCACGATTTGTGAGCACGAAATCCCTGCACCTCCTGTGCACCAGCTTTATGTAGCTCATGGACCAGGATACACAGAGCCCTCGGGATGATTGAAGCCAGAGGGTTCACATTGTCGCACATCACACTGCATCTGAACCACATCGATCCACTCAGCAAACCCATTCATACCCATCCAGAGAGTCTACAGGTCACTGCCGACTGGGCAAAATGTGGAGTGATCAGCAAACGTCGCTATCCCATCCATGAAATCTTCAACACCCAGCACTGATCCCTGTCTCACTCCATTAGTTACAGTGTAAATCACTGAGACCCCACCACTGATCCCTCTCTCACTCCATTAGCTACATTGTAAATCACTGAGACCCCAGCACTGATCCCTGTCTCACTGCATTAGTTACATTGTAAGTCACTGAGAGCCCAGCACTGATCCCTGTCTCACTCCCTTAGTTACATTGTGAATCACTGAGACCCCACCACTGATCCCTCTCTCACTCCATTAGCTACATTGTAAATCACTGAGACCCCAGCACTGATCCCTGTCTCACTGCATTAGTTACATTGTAAGTCACTGAGAGCCCAGCACTGATCCCTGTCTCACTCCCTTAGTTACATTGTGAATCACTGAGAGCCCAGCACTGATCCCTGTCTCACTCCCTTAGTTACATTGTGAATCACTGAGAGCCCAGCACTGAGCCCTGTCTCACTCCATTAGTTACATTGTGAATCACTGAGACCCCAGCACTATAGTCTCATTCCCTCTGAGTGCTCAAATGAATCTCCCTCCACTGCCGTCTCCAGCACTGCATTCCAAATCCTAACCAATTATTGGGTGTAAATTCTTTTCTTCATTAACCTGAGAGCCAAGGATGCTGTTGGTTTACAAAACACCCTCTCCGTCTGTGCTGCCCCCTTCAATAACTGATACTCATTTGAAATCTCTTCACACATTCCAACAACAAGTCTCTGTCTTCCTCAGTTTCTATGTCAGTGCTTCCAGAAGGGTTTCTCTCCAGGGTCCCATTTCCAGTCTTGAAAATTGGTGTTGTCCCTCGGTGAGATTGGAGAGAGTTTTGGTTGTAAGAGGGAGGAAAGAGAGACAGAGGTGTGAGGGAGAGAGGAGAAGGTGGGAAGAGCTGAGGGGGAGAAGAGGTGGGAGGAGGCCGGATGGGGGAGAGAGGAGGTGGGAGAGAGGGGAGAGAGGCGAGAGAGGAGGGGGAACAGGGAGGAGGTGGAGGGAGCTGAGGGTGAGAGGAGGTGGGAGCAGGACAGATGGGTGAGAGAGGAGGTGGGAGTGATGGGGAGAGGAGGGGGAAGGGGAGGAAGTGGAGAGAGCTGAAGGGGAGAGGAGGTGGGGGGATAGAGTTGAGGGAGAGAGGAGGTGGGGGGATAGAGCTGAGGGGGAGAGGAGGTGGGGGATAGAGCTGAAGGGGAGAGGAGGTGGGGGGATAGAGTTGAGGGAGAGCAGAGGTCGGTGGAAGGTCAGGGGAAGGGAAAGAGGAGGGGGTATGGGAGGACTGGGGTAGGGAGTGGTGGTCTCCAAGAGCAGGAGCCCGGCTGCTGTCAGACCGGTCGAGCCGGTTCTGGGGACTGCATCCCCAGTATCAGCTGTTTGCAGTTCCCAATCCCCTACCTTTGGGATTCCCTGAGGTAAACTCCCCTCCTCACAGCTCACAATCCTTCCTAACGTCGTCATTTTGCCTTGTACACCCAGGTTTATGTTGGAAGACCAAGGGCATGCGAGCAGCTCCCATTTTATTCCCATTTTACTCCCTGCCCCATCAGTGGCTGCACCATCAGCTGCCATAGGCCCAGTCTGGGGAATTCCCTCCCTAAACCTCTCTGTCTCTGCAGCCCACCTTCCTCCTTTCAGACCCTCCATTCACTACCCTCTCTGACCTGTGTCTGACTGAATATCTCCCTGCGTCAGAGTTTATTTTATAACAATCCTGAGAGGAACTTTCAACACCAGGTTTCAGATCCAGAGGAACTGCTCCCCCTGCTGGGAGCAGACAGAACCTGAACATAATCTGAACATTAAACACCGACTGTTCAGGAGGGAAACCAGGAAACAGATTCTCACACAAAAGGGGAGTGAAAATCCAGAATGTTCTCCCCATAAAACCGTAGACACTGGGGGATAATTGCAGCTTGTAACACAAAGAGAAGAGTGGCTTTGACAAGAACAAGATAGTGTGGACTCTGAATCCAAACTGAAAGTTTACTGAAAATCCTCAGCAACTTTCCGTCTCTTTGAAATGAAACAGAATTTGTGTTTCTGGGCAATGATCAGTGAGCAGGTTATTAACTTTGGCTAGAATCTAATTGGGCAAAAGCACTATAGACCCCAGACCCCACAATGTCTGTCCGTCTCTCTCTCACCCTCTCCAGCCTCCTTTCCCTTACTGTCAGATACACATACTGTATCTCCTTCACCTGACGAAGGAGCATTGCTCCGAAAGCTAGTGCTTCCAATTAAACCTGTTGGACTGTAACCTGGTGTTGTGTGATTTATAATGTTGTACACCCCAGTCCAACACTGGCATCTCCTAATCAATACTGTATCTCTGTCTCTCACTCCATGTTTAACACCCTCAGCATTAGACCCACACACCACCCTTGTCCCTGACTCTCTGTTTAGCTTCAGCCCTCCCACTCTCAGATTCTTACATCATATCTCCTTTATCTGTCCATCCAGCTCTATCACCCTCAACCCTTAAACACTCACACCATCTCTCTGCCTCTCCAGCCTTGTGGTCTTCATCTCAGGTGATCCCACATGGTCTCTCTCTCTCTCTCTCTGTATGTGTGTTTCTCTCACACTCTCTCTCTCTCTGTCTCTCTCTCTCTGTATGTGTCTCTCTGTCTCTCTCTCTCTCTCTGTCTCTCTCTCTCACTCTCTCCGTATGTGTGTTTCTCTCACTCTCTCTCTGTCTCTGTCTCTCTGTATGTGTGTCTCTCTCTGTCTGTCTCTCTCTCTCTCTCTCTCTCCCTCTCTCTGTCTCTCTCTCTCTCTGAATGTCTTTCTCTCTCTCTGTCTCTCTCTCTCTCTGTCTATCTCTCTCTCTCTCTCTCCCTCCCTCTCTCTCTTCTCTCTCTCTCTGTCTCTCTCTTCTCTCTGTCTCTCTGTCTCTCCCTCTCTCTCTCTCTCTCTCTCTCTCTCTGTGCAGTCTAATCACCCACAGGCTCTGTCTCTCTTCTCTCTGTCTAATGTCCCTCACCTTCAGTGCCTGCTCTGCCACTACCATTCTTGTTGTCTATTTCAATTCAGGATCCTTCCTGGCAGTGAGACCCTCTCTGAGCCCATTCCTCACCAGAAGAGACCCCTGCACACTGAACTGAAGACAATATTTGTCTTGTGTTGAGACAAAGCCAGAATTCCCTGGAAAGGCTCAGCAGGTTAGGCAGCATCTGTGAACAGAAATCCAAGGTAACTTTTCGAGACCAGAGACCCTTCCTCAGTTCTGAAGAAACTTTGCTATCTCTTCACAGAGGCTGCCAGACCTGCTGAGCTTTTTCAGCAACTTCTATTTTTGTTTCTGATTTCCAGCATCTGCAGCTCTTTCGGATTTTATTTAGTCTTCTGCTGCTTCCTTTGAGTGACTGTGATGAGGGGCCTGGGAGAAATCCTTTCCTGAGGACATAGCTACCTGCTGTACCCATGACTGGTCCTGTCTCTGCTGCACTGTGTCCCTGTGTCTATCATCAGTCTTTGTGCATGTTCCCCCAAGCTGATTGTATTGGACCCAGGGCTCCATCTCCACTAATCCATCGGTTCATTGTGAATTAGTGTCCAGAACCAAACTAGAATTATCGCAGCCCATGAGTCAGCAATGTCTGGGTGGAACTGGAGTAGTCATACTCAGGAGCTGGTGACAAAGGACACATTTCGAACACAGTAACTATCAGGAAGGATCCAGTGTGGGCTCCATCCTTACTTGCTGAAACCTGTCGCACCATTCTACTGATCCGATGTGACTTCTAGCTCAGATCCATTTCCCTGTCGGTGCTCTAAGTCCTCCTGCCAGATCCTAACCCAATAATCCCTCTTAATTTACAATCTCCCTCGATCCCAACAGGCCCATACTCTGGATGGAGAGACTGCCTGATATCTGTAACTCCTGGGCATGAAAATACTGTCTCCATCTCTATCTCGGAGAATCCAAGTGAACATTACAGACACCTCGGTTAGATCACCCTCAACAGAGTACACTCTGGGAAACACAAACCAGGTTTATACTTTATAACTGGAGTATTAGAGCTACATCTTCACCCAGAACATTTCAAGAGATGAATGACCACGCTGATGTCTTGGATAGTAATGGTCTTCATTCATGTCCCTGAATCTGTGCCATTTCCCTGTGTCCGATTTGAGGCTATAAGGCCTCATGGTACACAGGCTCCTGCTGAGATTGGTGACCAGTTTCAAATGGGACTGATAATAACTTGATTCCCCACCCCCCCAGCACCCCATTTTCATCTGGTCATACAGGATTTTGAGGTCAATTTGAAAGCTGTCATGTTTGATAACTTGTGAGGACAGTGTGTTGTGGAATCTGAGAGTTAAGGGTAAAGTGTTTCACACCTTCAAATGTCACTGTTTGGTACGCTAACAGAATGGGTGATAGTAACGTGGTTATCGTTCAGTGATTTATATAGAGATCTGTCCTGTAAAGGTAATCTCACCCTTACATTGACTGGCCTGTACATGTGATTACGTGGGAACTCAGAGCAGGAGTCAGCTGTTCAGCTCCTTGAGCGTTTATCTGCTGTGTGACATGTGGCTCAGTGGTTAGCACTGCTGCCTCACAGCACCAGGGACACGGGTTCGATTCTAGCCGCAGGCAACTGTCTGTGTGGAGTTTGCACATTCTCCCTGTGTCTGTGTGGGTTTCCACCCATAATCCAAAGGTGTGCAGGTTAGGGTGGATTGGCCATGCTGAAATTACCTGTAGTGTCAGGGATGTGCAGGCTAGGTGGATCTGAAATGGGGAGTTAAGGGATACAATGGGAGGTGAGGGTGGTTGGGTCTGGGTGGGATAGTCTTCAGAGGTTTGGTGTGCATTTGATGGGCTGAATCTGTCCACACATTAGGGATTCCATACAACCATTTCTGATCTCATCTGGGCCTCAATTCCATTTTCCCACCCATTCTCCATAACCCTGCAACCCATCACAAATCAAAAACCTGTCGATCCCCTCCTTAGATTTACTCAATGTCCCAACACCAACCCTACGCTGCAGTAATGACTTCCACAGATTGGTGACCCTTTGGGAGAAGTCATTTCTCCTCCTGCCTGGTTTAAATCTGCTGCCCTTTCTCCTAAAATGGTGGCCTTTTGGTGTCGATTGTCCCACATGAGAAAACATTCTCTCCAACTCGATCTTGTCCATCTGCCTGAACATCCAATCTGTGGAATTCAATTTCCCTTCGTCCTTCTCAATTCTGTCAAGCACAGGCCGAAACTGCTCAATCCCGCCTTATGTGAAAAGTCAGTCATCCCTGGAATTAATCACGTGAGTCTGACCTGGCTGCAATACAATTTACAGGCGGCAGTGTTTTTTCCCAGTGGATGAAGCATGATAAACGTGCCCTCTCGGTGCTGTCATTTTGTTTGGCTGTGATTTCGATGTTACTTGCTGATTGCTTTAAAAAACAGAATCACAGATGAAAATGTTCAATCAACTGCTTCTCTGCCTCTCACAGAGCGGTGTGTTGTTTAAACTGCTGTAACCATCATAATTACTGAACAGATCTCAAAAGCGAATGGGTTTCAACAGAGCCCATCTGAAAAAGAGAGAGAATTTCAAAACGATCTAGTTAGAGATTGTCCCTGATCTGGTTTTCTTGTTGATACAAGTCAAGCTGAGTCAAAATCCCGGAGCCCCCTCCCGGACAGCATTGTGGGTTTAGCTGTGGGTCATGGACTGCAGCCGTTCAAGAAGGCAGCTCTGCCCCACCCCACCCTCCCCCTCCACCTTCTCAAGGGCAATGAGAGATGAGCATTAAATGTTGGAGCAGCCAGCAACGCCCACATTCCGTAAATAATAACAACATTCCATCAAAAACAACATTGCTAATTGCATTATCAGTAAGACAGGGCCCTGTTATACAGAACATTTCCTTCCACAGTAACCAATCAGAGGGAGGCTTTTATGTGAGGCATTTTTCAAATTAAAGTCAAAACTTTTTCTCCTGATACTGCACGCAATCTGAGGATTGTACAGAGTGCGGCGTGGTTGAGTGGCGATACAGAACACATTGGGAGGGTACGGATGACCCGTGGGGTCTCAGGGTTAGGAAGGCTACATGAGAGGTTTTGGATGCGATATGGTATAGAACATAGAACATAGAACATAGAAAGATACAGCGCAGTACGGGCCCTTCGGCCCTCGATGTTGCGCCGACCGAATCCTACCTAACCTACACTAGCCCAATAACTTCCAAATGCCTATCCAATGCCCGCTTAAATGACCATAAAGAAGGAGAGTTCACCACTGCTACTGGCAGGGCATTCCATGAACTCACAACCCGCTGTGTAAAGAATCTACCCCTAACATCTGTCCTATACCTACCACCCCTTAATTTAAAGCTGTGTCCCCTAGTAACACCTGACTCCATTAGCGGTAAAAGGTTCTCAGTGTCGACCCTATCTAAACCCCTAATCATCTTATACACCTCTATCAAATCTCCCCTAAACCTTCTCTTCTCCAATGAGAACAGCCCCAAGTGCCTCAGCCTTTCCTCATAAGATTTTTGGGTGAGGGAGACGTGAGGTGAACAGGAAGTGATGAGACGTTATGTTGGAGAACAGACGCTGACTTTCAAACCCGCCTGACTCAGATTCTCAGTAGCCCGGGCTGCAGACTGCACTGTGAGCCTGCCCACAGTTTCAGAAGGCAGAACTGAAATGGTGCAGTGACACACGAGTCAGTGTGTGTGAGCTGTGCCTGTTCACAGCGTGGGCTTTCTGTATCCCAGAGAAAAGTTAGGCTCAGGAAGTGCTGCTGAACATTTATAACATTGTATCTTGTGTTCTGTTCCGGACCCTCCCATTTCAGGAGGGGGGTGTGGGGTAAAGGCCTTACAGAGAGTGTGGACAGTCATTAGGATGATACACTGGGTGAAGGATACATTTCTGATCATACTCCAGCAAGGAGGGGTCACACTGAAGGAGGTTTACAGAGGATGGCGTCAGGATTAGAGTGGTGCTGGAAAAGCACAGCAGGTCAGGCAGCATCCGAGGAGCAGGAGAATTGATGTTTCAGGCCAGAGCCCTTCATTTGGCCTGAAACATTGATTTTCCTGCCTCTCGGATGCTGCCTGACCTGCTGCGCTTTTCTAGCAGCACACTCTCAACTCTGATCTCCAGCATCTGCAGTCCTCACTACTACCTGAGAATCTATGGGCCACTGGTGTCAAAGCCAAGGTCACTGGTATTTTCCCCATAATACAGCTCTGACCTGGACCTCTGACCCCTCAATATCTCTCTCTATCGCTCCCTGACCCCACCCCACACACACGCGCACACACACACACACACTCTGAGGAGCAGAATGAGAGAGAGAATGTCTATCTATTCCCACCCCAAGTGTCTCCCTCGTAAGACCGACACCCCCCGCCCACTCCATCCCTGATGTGATTAAATTGTAACTGAGTTGCTCTGCTGTGGGTGTTAGCATTTCTCACGGGAGAGAAGTGGCCTTTGACATAACACAGGATCAGTCTCAAAGCCACACATAGATTCAAAAACAAATGTTAATCCAAGTAATACATAGTCATAGAGTCTAACGTCATGGAAGAGGCCTTTCAGCCCATCAAGTCTCTCCTGACCTGTCTATACTTGTCCCACTTTTCCACAGTCAGCCCGTGAATGTTATGCCACTTCAAGCGTTCATTGAAGTAATGTTTAAAGATTGTGCGGATTCCTGTCTCAGTTACACCCCTGCTCCCCCCCACCCCCTCAACCCCCCACTCGCCACCCCCCAGGCAGTGCATTCTCAATTCCTACCTCTCTCTGAGTTTCCTCCAAACCCCTCTAAACCTTTCACTTTAAAATTTTGCCCCCTTGCTATTAATCTTTCGACTTGGGGAACAGCTATTTTCTATGCCCCTTGGCCATGCCCCTCATAATCTTACACAGCTTGACCAGATCCTCCCTCGGCCTTCTCTGCTCCATACAATATAACCCCCTGAGCTTATCCAGCCTCTCTTCATCACTAAACTGCATCATCCCAGGCAACATCCTGGTGAATCTCCTCCATATCCCTCCTCAGTGCAATCACATCCTACTGACAGTGAGGTGACTGAAGCTGCGCACAGGGCCCCATCTGCTGTCTCACCAAAGTCCTGAACAACTCCAAACTAACATCCGTGCTCTTATAATCAATGCCTCAACTGATAACGGCAAGCATCCCATATGCCTCTACACTGTTAATCAGCCCTGACACCTTCAGGGATCTGTAGACAAGATCCCTCTGTTCCTCTGAGCTTCCTGTGTCCTGCCATTCACTAAGTATTCCCTTGTCTTGTTCCTCCTTCCAAAGTGCCATCAGCTCATATTTATCAAGGTTCAACTCCATCTGCCACTGATCTGCCCATCTGAAATTAGGTCAAAGTCCTCAAATGAGAGCAGGCTGCTTATTAACATGGTCATGTAAATCAGGCAACAAAACATCAATGATTCACTGCTCATAAACACAGTGTACTGATAGTTTTTATGAATTGATAGGTTTGTAGGTGTTGCTGGCTGGATCAGTACTTATTACACATCCTAGTTGTCCTGGAGAAAGTGATGAGCTGTCATCTTTAACTGCTGTAGTCATTAGGGACTGCACACACACACTATAATAATAAACTACACAAACCAAAATGTAAAATAGGAGAGTAAAATACACCTTCACATCTGCAGAACTCCATCGGCATTGCCATTTCTGCGTGATGTAAATTGTAATTTTGCTTCTGCAATATTGAGGAGGCCGAATGAGCAGGCTGCCTGGATTGTGGTTCAGTCAGATCACCAGGCAAGGTAAAAGCTGGAGGGGAGGGAATGTGGAGATTGAGAGGAGTGAGAGAGAGAGAAAGCTGAAGCTGGAAAACAGAGAGGGGGGGGTGGGGAATGAGCCATTCCTTACACAAGGAGAGAGAGAGAGAGAAAAAGAGATTTGCTAAAACTACATCTGGACTGTGAGAGGGAGAGAGAGAGAGAGAGGAAACAGGAAGGGAAACTCCAAAGAATGGAAATAAGGATAAAGGGACTGCCTTTGGAGGAAGAGAGTGCACATAGAGAAGAGCTGGAGAAAACGGAACCAGATTTAAATCTACATGGACAGAGTGAGTGTGACACTTGAAGCTGACAAGAGGGAATTGAAGTACAGCAGGAGAGGGGGCACTGGGGTCCAGGTCCCCACTGTCTTCTCAAACTAAAGGTGACTGCCCACCGTAACTGTACAGGGCCTTCTGCACCAACACCCCGCCCCTCACTTGCTGCTGTTACTGCAGAGCAGCCCACTCCATATTCAACACGGGGTGGCAGAAACTCTGAGAGCACATTGACCCCAAACCTGCCCTGTCTCTTATCCTCCTCCTCCTCCCTGTTTCGAGCCTCCTGCAGATCCCCCTCTCTCCACAGGGGGGCGGTGGAGGCTGTCCCATTTCTCAGAGATTGGAACCAAACCTGTTTTCACAGACTCTTCCCGGCAACCGATGACGTCAGGAGACGGCTCTTTATTCTGATTGGTCTCGCTGTGTAGCAATATTAGACATTGTAATACAGTAGGTGGGAAGGGAAGGGAAGGGTTAGGGGTGATGTGGAGGATTTGCAGAGGGATACAAACAGGTTAGGAGCATGGGTAAAACTTGGCAATGGAATATAATGTGGGAAAATGTACTTGGCAGGAATAGAGGTTCTGAATATTATTTCAATGGAAAAAGCTACAGAAGAGGGATTTGGGAATCCTCACTCATGAATCACAGAAAGCTATCATCCACTCTCAGTGGCTCACAGGGAGGGCTAATGGGAATGGTGGCCTTTATTTCAAAGGGAATGGTATATAAAAACAGGGAAGTTTAGCTAAAGCTATACAGGGTGTTACTCAGGCAACAGCTGGAATACTGTGCACAGTTTTGTTCCCCTCAACCAATGAAGGATAGAATGGTACTGGGGCTGAGTCTAAGGAAGGTTCACTCAGCCGGTCCCGGGTATGTCTTTTGAGGAGACTGAGCGTAAACTCACTGGGGTGGAGAAGAGCAAGAGGCGATCATATTGAAGCATCCAAGATTCTTAGGGGACTTGACAGAGTAGATTTGGAAACGTATCTCCCCTAAGGGAGAGTCTAGGACCAGAGGGTATAATCTCAGGTAATGGATTGTACATTTAAGACAGAGATGAAGAGGAATTGCATCTCTCTGAGGGTTGTGAATCTGTGGCATTGTTTACTGTGAGAGCTGTCGAGGTTGGGTCATTCAGTATATTCAAGACTGAAAGTGGCAGCTTTTTAAATCAGGGAAGTGAATCAAGCGTTTAGATTAGATTCCCTACAGTGTGGAAACATGCCCTTCGCCCCAACATGTCCACCCCGTATCTCCAAAGAGTAACCCACCCAGACCCATTTCCCTCTGACTAATACAGCTAACACTATGGGCAATTTTGCATGGCCAATTCACCTAACCTGCACATTTTTGGACTGGGAGGGAACTGGTGCGTCCGGAGGAAACCCACATAGACACAGGGAGAGTGTGCAAATTCCACACAGTCGCCTGAGGCTAGAATCGAACCTGGTGCTGTGAGGCAGCAGTGCTAACCACTGAGCCACCATGCCGCCCACAAAATTGTGTGGAAAAGTCAGGAAAAGTGGGGTTGAGGTTATATGGCATACAGGAGGGCTTATGCCCGAAACGTCGATTCTCCTGCTCCTTGGATGCTGCCTGACCTGCTGCGCTTTTCCAGCAACACATTTTTCAGCTCATACAGGAGGATATGAATGATTTGATGAGATGGGCAGATCAGTGATAGATGGAGATGAACTCTGATAAATGTGAGATGGTGCACTTTGGAAGGAGGAACAAGACAATGGAATACTCCCCGAATGGCAGGGCAGTTGGAAGCTTAGAGGATCTTGGGATCTTGAAGGTGACAGAACAGGGTAATGGGGGAGTGAAGAAAACATCGGGGACACTTGTCTTCATCAGTCACAGAATAGATTACAAGAACAGGAAGATAATGTTGGTTCTTCCCAGGAATTTGTTAATGCTGTGTCTGGAATAGTGTGTGTAGTTGTGGTCACCGCACTATCGGAAGGATGAGATTACACTGGCTGGGTACAGAGGAGATTCCCCAGGATGGAGCAGTTCAGTGACAAAGAGAGGCTGGATAAGCTCAGGTTATATTCTTTAGAACACAGAAGGGAGTTGATCGATGTGTATAAGATTGAGCGGGGTGCACAGGGTGAATGGAAAGCAGCTGGTCCCCTCAGGTGAAGGGTCCTGATGAAGGGGTCCTGCCCGAACAGTCGGCTGTCTGGATCCTCAGATGCTGCCTGACCTGCTGTGCCTTTTCCAGCACCACACACAAACAACTCTGACTCTCCAGCATCTGCAGCCCTCACTTTCTCCACAGTTTTAAAGGGAAAAGCACAAGGTTTAGAGAGATTGGGGACAAAAAGATTAGACAATGTGTCAGGTTGGGTGTGAGGGGAGACAATGTGTGTGTCAGAGCTCTGGGAGGAGATGTTGAACACATCCCAGTTCTAAATATATCTCTCTTCAAAAAGAGAGAGAGAGAGAGAGAGAGAGAGCAGCATGTGGAGCTGGGGCAGGGGTGGGAAATCAACCAGGGAGAGAGAGAGAGAGAGAGATTTGTTGTGATCACATCTGTAAATCTCTATGCAGTTCTGGAACCTGGAATGAGAGAGGGGGAAGGAGAGAGAGAGAGAGAGAGAGAGAGAGAGGAAACAGGAAGGGAAACTCTGAGGAGTAGAAATAACGACAGAAACTCTGAGTTCAGCAGAGAGGAGTGTGCATATGAGATGAGCTGGAGAAAAAGGAACAACCTATATTTAGATAGCACCTTTCACACAGTGAAACCTCCTAAAATACGCCATGGGAGAATGATCAAACAAAGTTTGACACTGAGCTAACAAAGTAATGCCCCAGATATCTGACTCAGAGGTGAGCGGGTGTTGGTAATTCATGGGGAGGTGATGGTGTTCTCCCTGGATTATTAACCCAAAGAGACAGGGGATATGCTGAGGACTTGTGTTCAAATTCCACCATGGCAGAATTTGATATTTTATTGAAACTCTCATGATGGTTATGAACCTGGAGTCACTTGTTAGAAATACCCATCAGATTCACTGATGTTCCTTTAGGGAAGGAAACTGCTGTCCGTACCTAGTCCGGCCTACATGTGACCCCTGATCAATGTGGTTGACTCTTAACAACCTCTGGGCTATTCGAGGGGGACAATAAATGCTGGCCGAGCCAGAGACACCAACACACTGTGAATGAATACTTTTAATAACAGGAATGAAAATAAAATGTCAGGGGGAGAATGATTTACTTTCTAAATCAGGGAGAACGTTCAATGTTGATGTTCTGAGAGATTTAAAGGTAAGATACACCGAGAGGGAGCACACAGACAGTAGGGTGAAATTGTGAGTTAATATTCCACAGAACAGGAATACAAAGCTCCGACTACAATTGTACCGGGACTGGCTGAGATCACAGCTGGAAGAAAGTGAGGACTGCAGATGCTGGAGATCAGAGTCGTGAGTGTGGGGCTGGAAAAGCACAGCATCCGAGGAGCAGGAAAATCGATGTTTCAGGAATGAAAGGGCTTATGCCCGAAACATCGATTCTCTTGCTCCTGAGATGCTGCCTGACCTGTTGCGCTTTTCCAGCACCACATTCTCAGGCTGAGATCACAGCTGGAGGTGTCTGTGCTGTTCTGATATCCCTCTGGTAGGAAGCCTCCAATTTGCATCGCATGGGAAGATTCACTCAATTACTCCCGGGAATTCAGGATTGTCCGATGGGGAGAGGGAGAAGAAATTGGGGCGAAGTTCAGCAGAATGAGAAGTGATCTCGTTGGAAGGAAGGAGATTGTGATGGGGCCTGATGGGGTGGGCACTGAGAGATAATGACCCCATGCCTCCCCCCCCCCAAGGGCTGGGGAATCAGGAACATGGGGGCACAGCCTCGGGATGAAGGGCTGATCATTTTGAACTGTGCTGAGGAGCAGTTAGTTCATTGGGCCATGAATTATGTGAATCTACAAGCCCAGAGCACTGTGAGGTGTCTATCACTGAACACAGTTAAGGCTGTGACCAGAAAGTCAGCTCTGGGCACCATGCCTCAGGGTGGAGGTACAGGCCTTGGAATGAGAGCAATGCAGTTTAACCAGAATATCCTTAGGTGAAATACCGAGAGCAGGTTACACATTGTAATCCCCTGGTGTACCTGAACAGTGGGAAGGGCTCTTGTGATGCACTGGCAGTGTCCCTGCCTCTAAGCCAGAAGGCCTGGCTCCAATCCCACCTACTCCAAATGTATGCAATAAAACAAAACAGAACTGACTCGAGATACAGAGCCTTGCTCAAGGAGTGAGGGAGGGGTTTAAAATGAGGAACGGGATTGGTTGGGTCAATACACCCAAAAGTAATTCCTGTGGTGGGGGAGGCAGGACCCAGCCTTGTGAGCCAGGCCATTCAGAGTGGGATATCAGCAAACGCTCCTTCAGAAAGAGGGGGTGGGAACACGCCACGCCACGCCCACAAAACGCTGCCAAAACTGGAGCCAGTTCAAATGGTTAAACTGAGGCTGAGGTTAATGTTGTCAGGGAGGGGGGTGAACAACCAACAAGGTGGTTAAATAAAGGTCAGGTGCAGTTAAGTTAGAATGGTGGAGGGGCTGAATGGTCTCCTGGTGTTCCCATTCTATACATCTCTTCTTTTGAATTCCCCTTTTTGACTCCTGTGCCTCGGGCAGTTTTCACTCATCTCTCTCTGTTTCACTCCTCCTCCTCTCTCTGTTGTTCTCCACTCCCTCTCTCACACTCAGCTCTTGTTTCCAGTAAATCACCTGACTCATAGATTGTAAACCCTGCTCACACATTCTGCCTGGTAACAGTGAGGTAATGCTGACTCCAGCTGGTGATTGGAGCAAATTGAACCATAATGGAAACTCCCCGTCCCTGGGTGTCCAAATACATTTCTATAAATTTCTAGCCTTTCCTTTAAGTCATATGCAAGCAAACTCATGACTCTCTCTGTTCTCAGTACCTCACGTTCAAATTATGGCATTGAGTCTGAACAAATTCCTGATGAAGGGTTTTTCCCTGAAACATCGATTTTCCTGCTCCTTGGATGCTGCCTGACCTGCTGTGCTTTTCCAGCACCACACGCTTGACTCTGAATCTCCAGCATCTGCAGTCCTCACTTGTCCTGACAATCTCCGCTCAGTCTTCCCAACAAAATTTAACACCAGATACTTTTCTGGATTGAATTGCATTTCCTCTGCACTTGCTCAGCCCACTTCAACAATCCTCTTACAGTTGGTTATTCAGTTCCTCACTGCTCTGCCCTTTCCAAGTGCTAACCTAACACTGTGCCCTGAATCTCCAAGTCTGTATTATGGAGGTACATTGTAAATAACAGAGGCTTCAGCACTGAATCCTGGAGAACTTGTTCTGTTCAGCCAAACCGTATTAATTAAAATGAAAGACGTTTATCTAACACTTCCTGATAGCTGCACAACCTCAATAATCTTTCCAAGTGTCGGCTGTTTTTTCATTCTATAGCGAGGCAATGACCATCTCCAACAGGGTCAAACACTGATATTCACTGGTACTACCATTGACCAGAAACGCAACTGGACTCACTACATAAACACATTGACTACAAGAGCAGGTCAGGGACTAGGGATCCTGCAGCGAGTTCTTCCCCACCTGACTCCCAAAAGCCTGTCCATGATCTGGTCCTGACTCGCCGAGATGGGTGCAGCTCCATTGGCAACACACCCACAAACATTCAGTCTCTCCACCACTGACACTCAGTAGCAGCAGGGAATACCACCTTCAAGATGTGCTTCAGAGATTCACCAACAATACTTAGACAGCACCTTCCAAACCCGTGACCACTTCCATCTAGAAGGACAAGGTGTTGGGAACACCACTATCTGCAAGTTTCCCTCCAAGCTACTCACCATCCTGACTTGGAAATATATTACCGTTCTGTCTCTGTCACATTCCCAGAATTCCCTTCCCAACAGCATAGTGGGTCACATGGACTGCAGTGGTCAAAGAAGGCAACTCACCACCACCTTCCCAAGAGCAATAAATGCTGGCTCAGTCATCAAAGCTTACATTTTATGAAGAAATATAAAAATGAATTGTTATGTATCTGTGCTGTCTCCATTCCCCTGGTTTGTGAATTCGAGAGTATCGAAGTCTTTGAGATGAAAGATAGCTTCTTAGAAAACCATTGGTCCCTGACTCTCTGACAGGAACAATCAGTAAAACAGGTTGGTAAACCTCAGATGTGGATGATTCACTCACAATCTCGAGAAAGGACTAGGCACGATGATTAAGCTCCATGTGGAGAGCGCTCCCACAGAGCTGTGGCAATGTTTGATCACTTACCGATGTAGGAACCTGCTGAAGCTCTGGAATCTATGGCAACCATCACTTGTGTTAAAACTTAAAAGCCAGGGTGGTTGTACCGTGATGGAGTTTAATCTCAACCCCATCATCACCATCAATGGATGGTTTAAGGAATCTCACTGGCTGCAAAAAGATAAACATTAATGAAGAATTGTATTTATGCATCCATGGGATGTGGGTATTAGAGAGGAGGGTGCTGATTGGTTGGCTTGTAGACATGGCAGAAGCAACAATTAATGATGATGACAGTTAACGGACAAGTTGCCTGAATTTAGTTCATTTTCAGAGTTGTTCTTGTGAGTTTGAGATCAGAAAAGTGGGAGGACTGTTTACAGGGACATGTGATGTTACTGTGGCTTTAAGGGATGCATTTTGTCCTGGATTGGTTTTATGAAGAAAGGTTGAGACAGAAATGCCGAGACCACAGCTGGAGTATTGTGAGCAGTTTGGCTCTCCTTACCTGAGGAAGGATATTCCGGCTGTGGAGGGAATGGAACAAAGATTTTCCAGACTGATTCCAGGGATGGCAGGACCGAGGTATGAAGAGAGAATGAGTTGGTTTGGAATGTATTTACTGGATTATATCCACTGGGGATGGGGGAGTCTTAGAGCAATCAGTATAATTCTAGTAGGACTGGACAAGTTAACCATTGGACGGGTGTTGGTGTTGGTGTTGGTGTTGGTGTTGGTGATGGTGGGGCAGTCTCCAAGCAGAGCTCACAGGTCAGTGTACAGGATGGGCTGTTTAGCACGGAGGGAAAGCCTGTGGAATTCTCTAACACAGGAAGTGTTCGAGGTCAAAACATTGAATGTTTTCATGAAGAGGTTTGAGATATTTCTTCGAACTAAAGAGTTTAAAAGATTTAGGAGAGAAAACAGGTCGAGGGGATTGAGTTGGAGGATCAGCCATGACCATATTGAATGGCCTACTCCTGCTGCTATTTTCTATGTTTTTCTCTGTCACATCGTGCAGTCAGTCTGTCCCTCTCTCTCTCTCACACACACACACAGAGCCCTCAGCTCCTCTCTCTCTAATATCCAGTTCTGATGTAGGTAATTCGCTCACAATCTTGAGAAAGGACTAGGCCCGATGATTAAACTCCATGTGGAGAGTGCTCCCACAGAGCTGTGGCAATGTTTGATCACTTACCGATGTAGGAACCTGCTGAAGCTCTGGTATCCACGGCAACCATCACTCCATGTTGTAACTTAAAAGCCAGGGTGGGTTTTAAGTTTTTCTCCCTCTCCCTAATAACCAGTTCTGGCTGTGAAAGTGTGTGACAGAACTACAATGTCCTCTCATCTGCCTGTCATCACGTGCCCAACATGCCCTCCCCACTCCCCCCGCCCCACGGTATCTCCCTCGGCAGCTGCTGAAGGTGTAACCCCTGCCCATTGCCCTCCTCCCTCTGAAGGTAACAACAGCTCAAACACACCTTCCAGGTGAAGCAGCACTTTCCCACCATCATGTCGACTGCATTCCCTGCTGACAGTGTGGTCACCTCAGCACTGGGGGAACAAAGCACACACTGTACAAAACCCCTTTGTTCCCTCGGATATAAAAAATTCCCTGAGCTTCCAGCTGCCTGCCACTTCAACACCCCACCCCATTCCCTGGCCGAGATCTCTGCCTCTGGCTTACTGCAGTGCTCCAGTGAAGCTCAGTGTAAGCTGGAAGAACAGCATTTCATTCTCCGCTTGGGAACTCTGCAGGGATCCGGACTCAATCTTGTCCCATGTCCTTATCCCAACCCCCACACACCAGGCCTTATCCTCCCACTGTATGCCATTACATTGTTAGTCACGAACAGTCTCCATTACCAGCTGGTCACCCTTCCCTATCGCAGGCCCTTCAGCCCTCGATGTTGTGCCAAACTGTGGAACCAATCTAAAGCCCATCCAACCTACACTATTCCATTTTCATTTATATGTTTATCCAATGACCATTTAAATGCCTTTAAAAGTGATCTACTTCTGTTGCAGGCAGTGCATTCCATGCCCTTACTACTCTCTGAGTAAAGAAACTACCTCTGACATCTGTCCTGTATCTATTACACCTCAATTTAAAGCTATGTCCCCTCATGCTGGCCATCACCATCCGAGGAAACAGGCTCTCACTGCCTACCCTATCTAACCCTCTGATTATCTTATACGTCTCGATTAAGTCACCTCTTAACCTTTTTCTCTCTAAGGAAAACAGCCTCAAGTCCCTCAGCCTTTCCACATAAGACCTTCCCTCCATACCAGGCAACATCCTGGTAAATCTCCTCTGAATCCTTTCCAAAGCTTCCATATCTTTCCAATATTGCAGGGAATGAGGCAGTCAGACTGGGATGGGGGAGAATGAGGGGGTCAGATTGGAATTGGGGGGAATGATGGGGTCAGATTGGGATTGTGGGGAATGAGGGGGTCAGATTGGGATTGTGAGGAATGATGGGGTCACATGGGGTCCTGTTGATGATGTGTTGATGGCTCTCACTGCCAATACCTTTCCCTCCAATTTACCTCAGGGCGGAGTATTCCACCTGGAATTCTGGACACCCCTCCCCACTCCGAGACTGTCCCTGTCTGAACTAACATCGCCCAATAATCAAAAACCAGGAAATTCCTGAATGTCCTACAGTTTCCAACCAGATGGAGCTGTCTCTGTGGTTGACAGGAACATTAAGCCCTGGGCAATGGGCCTTATTAACGAACAGGGATGCAGTATCCCAGTGAGCACTCAGTGTTTGTGTCTGCATCAGTAATCTCAGGGAAAGCTTCCTCACTCTGTGTGTCCAATCAGACACTTGGGCAGTGTATGTGGCACAGTGGTAGTGTCCCTATCTCTGAGTCAGGAAGCCTGAGTTCAAGTCCCACTTGCTCCAGAACAGATTCAGTTGAAAATCTCTACAAAGATCAGATTACAATCAGGCTCCCCGAATCACGAAACAATCGTGGTTCACGTGGTCAGTTCAAATTCCACTCAGATCAATGTTCGTCATTTTATCAAATGGATGTGATTTCCATCAAGTGGGTATGTTCTTATCGTTCTGTTCAGTTCCTTCAAGTTGCAAATATTCCCAGGAGTGACCGAACCTGGTTCAATGCAGAATAACGTTTGAGGAACAAGTCAGCAGAGGCGTGTACAGGTACAGCAGGTAAACATCCAGTGCAGGGTCCCCTCCGAGGAGCGAGAGCTCATGTTTCCTTATCCAGGAGGTGCCCAGGGAGGGCTCGATGATCCAGTGGCCTGAACAAAGATGGCGGCTCAGGTCACGCCATCTCAGTCTGACATCCTGAGGATGAGCAAAGCCTTTTCTACCAGACTGTAGGACACAAAACCCACAGACAGCACAGCCTCCCAATCATTCCTGTCCTCTCTATCACAGAGATCTGAGACAATGTGGGAGAGGCTGGACCAACAGTTATCTCTGGATGAGCTGACAGAGACCCTCGAGTCCTTACAGTAAACATCCTGAAGAGATGGCTTACCGGCCGAGTTGTATTGAGTTCTGGCCTTGATTGGCCAGGACCTGCTGGAGGTGTCTGGCTGTATGCTTCGAGCAGGTACCATGAGTGAATCTATGAGGAAAGGCATCATCACCCTCATCTGCCAGTGAAAGGGGGAAAGGGAGGAAGTTAATGAACAATGTCACTTCAAGCAGATTACAAAATCTGCCCTGGGATTGGGATTCACCCCGGCTAACCTTGTGCTGTAGCGGGCAGGACTATCCCAGAGAGTCTCAGGCTCCTCAGGGATAGAGTCACCTACGTGCAGGACAGGGGGATGGGCACCTGGACCAGGAGAAGGTCTTCAACAGGATATCACACACCTCCATGTGGGATATGCTCTCGGAAATGGCCTTTAGGACAGGAACCTTTCAGGTGGACGGCCCTGCCTGCCAGTTTAGTTAACTCAGCCACATTCGGGACAGTTAAACAGTTCTTGGATAAGCGTGTGGATGATGATGGGGTAGTGTAGGGGGATAGGCTTCTGGATATGTTCTGTCTGCTGGTTTGAGTTTGTTGCTGAGAAATCAGCAGACTGTGTTCATTGGGTACCCGTTCTTTATGAATGCACGGTATCGGTGATTTTCCTCTGCTCTGTGTAGTTCCTCTGTGCTGCAGTGTGTGCGTTGGCTCATTGAAATAATATTCTGACGCAGCTTTGTTTGTGGGTGTTGGGATGATTGTTTCTGTACATTTACCCCTGACTAATGTAACCGACACATCCCTGCACCCTATGGCCAATCTCCCATGGCCAATCCAGCTAACCTGCACAACTGTGGATTGTGGGAGGAAACCGGAGCACCCGGAGGAAACCCACACAGACAGTCGCCTGAGGCTGGGATCGAACGTGGGTCCCTGGCGCTGGGAGGCAGCAGAGCTAACCACTGAGCCACTGTGCTGCCCCAATTCTGCTCAGAGTTAAGGCTGATCTCAGCAGAATGTGGTACGTTGGAAAATGAACATCGGAAGAAATCAGTCCCCGGCACACGGGAATATCGGCGGGATAAAAGCTGGAGCTACATCAAACTAAAGGTTAAAGTTCACAGCCAACCTGTGGGAAGCAGAGACACAGCGATTGGAAATCTGGGAAATACCTTGTTACCGATTGTAACTCTCCTCACCCTGAGGTACAACACTAACAGAGACACAGTGTGGAGTCGCCAAACCTCATTTATTGGCAAATCGAGAAACTGTGAAATTACAGAGACAAAATTGTATTTGCAAACATTTAACAAAGCTTTCCCTCTTAAACCACCTGCAAAAAAATAATAAATCTGATCATTCCTCCCCCCACTGCCCCATATCATCAGGCACTTCCCTCCCATCTTGAATCAGCACACAAAGCAGGCCCCCCCGGATCTGTAGCCCCCACTGACTCGGACGGAAGGTCTCTGGAATCAGGCCCACACACCCCCCTCCCCTCTCTGGGAACTGTCCGGTGGGAGGGACTGTCCCTGCGGACCCCAGAGTTTGTCAGGGGCCAGTTGGACTGAGTGGGTGTGAAGGTCCAGCACCAGGGAATGTATCTGACACAGCAGCCAGACCGTGAGGGTGGGAGTGAGTGAGTGAGTGAGTGAGCTGGAGCTGAGAGTCATTCTCCCACAGAGTCCCTTCCCTTCAGTCCAGTCACAATGAGGGGGCTTCACCCCTTAAAATACAACATTGAAAACAAGCCTCAGGCTGAAGTGCCTGAGTTCAGCTGCATCCCCCCAGTCAGTACAAAGGTCAGTGCAAATCAAAGCTTCAATCAGCAGGAGCAAACATTTAGAATCAAGGTTCCCCCACACCCTGTTACAAGACAGAGAACTGTTAACGTGACAGAAATCCCCCCTCCCTCCCCCAGTTCTTCAATAAAATCCTGTTGCCAACGTGTTGTCTGAACTCCCAGGAATATCTGTGGGACACGAGAGTCAGCTGTGGAGGAGAAATAAAGGAGATGGTTACAGGGTAAGGCTACGGGTTAGAGACAGAGAAAACCCAGCAGAGCCTCCCAGAGACAACAAACACCAGCAGACATCACCCCGCACTCCCACCGACTCCCCCCAAACTCCATCAGACATCACCCACACTCCCCCCGACTCCCCCCAAACTCCATCAGACATCACCCACACTCCCCCTGACTCCCCCCCAAACTCCATCAGACATCACCCTGCACTCCCCCCGACTCCCCCCCAAACTCCATCAGACATCACCCTGCACTCCCCCCGACTCCCCCCAAACTCCATCAGACATCACCCCGCACTCCCCCTGACTCCCCCCAAACTCCATCAGACATCACCCCACACTCCCCCTGACTCCCACCACCAAACCCCACCTATTTAACCCAGGCCTTTCCAACTGGGTATTAATTCACCCCTTCAGAATTGTCTCTAACTTCTCCTACCGCTGACGTGAGACCCACCAGGCCTATCCCAGCACAGCCCTCCCCCAACACCGGACCAATCCCAGAAGAGCCCTCGCCCAGCTCTGGCTCATTCCCAGCATAACTCTCCCCCTAACACCAGCCCGATCCCAGCACAGCCGCCCCTTTCCAAGTCCCAGTCAGACTGACTCCTGGGGATGCCAACAGGAATTTTGGTGTGCAGGTACATTGATCCCTTAAAATGGCCACCCAAGTGGACAGGGTTGTTAAGAAAGCATTTGGTGTTTTGCCTTTCATTAACAGGGGGATTGAGTTTAAGAGCCGTGAGATCTTGTTGCAGCTCTATAATACTTTGGTTAGACCGCAATTGGAATACTGCATCCAGTTCTGGTCGCCCTATTATAAGAAAGATGTGGATGCTTTGGAGAGGTTCAGAGGAGGTTTACCAGGATGCTGCCTGGACTAGAGGGCTTATCTTATGAGGAGAGGTTGACTGAGCTAGGACTTTTTTTCATTGGAAAGAAAGAAGGAAGAGAGGGGACCTAATTGAGGTATACAAGATAATGAGAGGCATAGAGTTGATAGCCAGAGACTATTTCCCAGGGCAGAAATTGTCTTCTCAAGGGGTCATAGTTTTAAGCTGGTTGGAGGAAAGTATAGAGGGGATGTCAGAGGCGGGTACTTTACACAGAGTGTTGTGGGAGCATGGAATGCGTTGCCAGCAGCAGTTGTGGAAGCGCGGTCATTGGGGATATTTAAGAGACCGCTGGACATACGTATGGTCACAGAAATGTGAGGGTTCGTACATTAGGTTTACCTTACATGAGGATCAATGGTCAGCACAATATCGAAGGCTGAAGGGCCTGTTCTGTGCTGTACCGTTCTATGTTCTATGAAGCCCCAGAGACATTAAGGAGAGTGACTGATGGGAGGCCACATCCTGGGTGAGATGCTACAAGGCCTGCTTCCCTGCCAGACACACCCAGCTCTCCACCACAACCCACAATGTCCCCAGGGTCAGCACCTCCAGGAGGGCAGTCTCGAAACTCAGTGGGGAATTGTGGGAGTTGCTCTTTGACCCACCGGTCAGTGAGGGGGAGAAGCAGACCCTGGGCACAGTAACCACACACAGTGTCACCCGCCTCCCCTCCCCTCCCAGGGGGAACACACCAGCAGCATCTACTCCCAGAAAGATTCCTACCTCTAGGCATTGGCAGAGGAGTTTGAGGAGGACTCCCCTCTATCAGAACCTGTTAAAGCAAAAGAACACATTTCAAAATAATGTTTACCATTGGGGGACACAGGCAGGGGAGTGGAGTGGAGTGGAGGGGAGGGGAATGTGAAATAAGGAGAGGGGGGGGGTGGTGATGCAGCCTGACATATTCATGGAGACAACAGATGTCAGTCAGAAATGAAGACGGTCTAATGCAGTGCTCAGTACACCACATACACACACACACACACACACACACACACACACACACACACACACACACACACACACACACACACACACACACACACACACACACACACACACACCGACCTAGAGTGAAGAATGTTGCCTGCTTCACCACTTGACAGACAGACAGTAATTGGGGTAAACTTACTCTTCGCTGGTTTGTAGTCTGCCTTCTGGCCTGCTGGAAAAACAAGGAAAGCTCAGTTAGTGACCACACCCCCACAGTCAGGCCGAGAGACCTGGGAGGGAGAGACTGTCACCTCCCATCTCCCCCGGGAGCAGCTCCTACAGAGAGCTCAGCACCGAGGGGTAAGAGAGGACCAGATAGCAACACTGCCCCCCATCCCCTCCACCACTGCTCCCACCCAACTCCCAACCCTTCCCTTACACCCTCCACCACCGCCCCCACCCAACCCCACCCCGAACCCCCTCCACCCCTGCTCCCACCCAACCCCCACCCCAGCCCCCACCCTCTCAGGGTCTAGTTGATGGAGCAGCCCTGCCCACCGTCTCCTACCCTCCACAGTAATTAGTGTATCGGTCCTATTTATTCCCGACACTCCCCGTGTCTGTGTGAACAAAGCTCCACAGTCTCCAATCTGTCCTCCTGCTCTGACACTACACTGTCACATTCCAGATTTCACATCCTCAAATTCTCCCGTTACTGGAAGTTCCCAAGTATCACACTCCCCGCTCTCCTCCCACTGGATGCTGACATTGACACCTCCCCACCCACAGGACCAGCCCATTCCTACTCACCTGACCCTCTTCATTCTCCAACACAATTCCCCAGTCTATCCCCGCACTTCTGCATCCAGACCCCCTTCCCACAGCACGTACCTCCCCATTCACACCCAGACTCCCTTCCCACAGCATGTACCTGCCCATTCACACCCAGACTCCCTTCCCACAGCATGTACCTGCCCATTCTCACCCAGACCCCCTTCCCACAGCATGTACCTGCCCGTTCTCACCCAGACCCCCTTCCCACAGCATGTACCTGCCCGTTCTCACCCAGACTCCCTTCCCACAGCATGTACCTCCCCATTCACACCCAGACTCCCTTCCCACAGCATGTACCTGCCCATTCACACCCAGACTCCTACCTTTCTTCTTGTACCAGACAACCCCAGCGATGACAGCAACAATTAGCAGGAGAGCAACGACAATACCGATTATAATCAGGATGATGGAGCTGCTCTTTGGTTCTGGAAGAGAATTATCCAACAAGAGACAGTCAGACATCAGCCATCCAACAGAGCATACACTGGGCAGGGACACACTCGCAGCCCCCTGGCTGCTGACACACAGACAGATTGTTAACTTGGCCAAACACCAAGGGATGCTGGGTACATAGGCCCAGAAAAAGCTTAAAATCCCAAAGCCACACACCAGGCACAGTGCAGACACAGTGACCTGGTGCTAATGATATCAGGGTAACGTAAAAGGCAAACGTTTTCCTGGACAGACTTGTCCCAAACAATTTAAGCTCCAAACAGAGGGCCCAGACAGAAAGGTACAGAGTCCAGTTACACAAAGACACCATCAGTAACAAGCCATCCAAATGGCTGACAGTTTTCTGGAATGTTCTATAGTTCTGGTCAATCAGGGAGACACCCTTCACAGTTTGAAACTATCTAAAAGGTCTAAAACCAGGGTTCACCTCCAGTCCCCTCTCTCAAATCATCTGAGGCCTTCGGACAGATCATCATAGCAAGAGGCAGGGACTCAGTAATGAGAGTGAGAGAGAAAGAGAGAGAGAGAGAGAGAGAGTGAGTGAGGAGAGAGAGTGAGTGAGGAGAGAGTGAGTGAGAGAGTAGCTCCACAGACCCAGAGACAGAACGACAGCCACTGTGTAAATCTACAAGAGACTCGCGAAGTGTTGTAAGGCTTAAGGGGCCTAAAGGATGAGAGGATATTTCGTATTGAAGATTATTGTAACTGGTTTCCGAATCAAGTTGGGACTGTTCTGCATTGGGACCTGCTTGTGTTCATCAGTTGGAAACCTGGACAAATTCATTCATAACATTCTGGTCAGAATTGTCTAACAAGGAACTAGACAACAGTTGGTGTCCCTGGGATAAGAAGTGACCAACAGGTCTTCTAATGTCGAACCCACCAGCCTGGTACGCTCAGAATTCAGCATGAGCAGTAAGTCAGGACTCAAGGGACTGTGGATTCAGGCAGCTGAACAGAACTCGGCCTAACAGCCAAAGCCAGCAAACACACGAGTTGGGAAAGGGTAATGGGGTATCGAGGGTCTCTGAGGAAGTCAGCTCGAGGTTTGGAGGGGGTGGGGGCAGCTATGTTCCCCTCGTGTGTACACACCGTTAGAAATATATTGAATTCCTTGACAGAACCAAAGGTGCGTTTATTTGAACCCCCTGTTCTCCCCATTCCCGAAATGCTTGCTGGGTTCAGTGTGAGGGAGCTTTATTTTGTTTATTTGCAGTTTCAACGAGTAGGAGAAATTTTCTGCTGAATTTGAAACTCTCGTTGTTCCTGCCATGGGAGTGTTCGATGGGGATGGAGCTGACTGGATATGATTTTCAGTTTACTTTGGGTTGGAATGAGGAGAGGAAAGTTTCCTCTGTATTTCATTCCTACCCCAGGAGTGTTCGGTGGGGACACAGTTCAGGGAAAGTCATTTTTTCCAGAGTTGAAGGAACTTTATTTTGAATTGAGGGACCTTTGAGTTCCAAAGAGTTGAGGAAATGTTTCTGTTAAAAGAAGTAGAGACATTGCCAGCCGTTGACAGCTCTGAACACTCTACTGCTCCAATGGAAATGACTGCTAGGTGTTTTAAACAGTACCTGGCAGAGGCTGGGTCAGAAACCCAGGGATAGCTGGAATAGTGATGTGACTGTGGGGAACTCTACAGTCAGGCCACGAGAAGGGGTTAAAGACCTATCTCTGCGAACTGTTTGAAGGGATCACCATGCTCTAGTTCCAAACGTCTAAGACTTTGAGAAGCTGTAATAAGAATCTAGCTAAAGCTTTACCTTAACTACAGCCACTTCCCAGAATGTAATAACATGGAAGAGACACCGGAAATAATATGCTTATAAGCAAAATGGGACAATATCCCCTCGTCCGACATGGGAGGACACGCTCAGACCATACCTTTTTTGAAAAATGGCCTAAATACACAGATTTTGGTCACACCCAGACTGACCCTGCACCCTTGGGTTCCATGACCCAAGACATATGGCAAGAAACACAGAATAAGTTCGGAAAGAAGGCAGCTGAGGGAACCACAGCACCAGTAGCAGCGTGTAGCCGAGGAGAGTTCTGCAGCTGACCAGCTGAGATTAGATCGCTGTGGGAGTGGTTAGAAATCACTAGTATGAATTGGAAAAGTTAAAACTTGTAATTAAACAACAGGACCCTAAAATACAGGAAAAACCCTGATCCGTATGGGACAGTTCCAGTCACAATTTGAAAGAGATGATCTGAGTGAGAGGAGGACCATGGGGGAGCAGGAGACAGCCCCAGTGTAAATAGACAAGCTGGAACAACAGTGTCAGGAGCTTCATGCAGCTGTAAACTCTCTAACTCTGCAACACAGAGCAATGCACATCAGGCCCCAGTGTGGAACACTCAAAGTGCCAGGAACAAACATAATCGAGTAAACCAGGTCTCTGCCCAGAATTGGATAATGTTGGCCTTTGGGGTCCTGCCTCCCCATTTGTTCCAGAGGAAACCCCCACACTAGTGTAAGCTGACAGCTAGAGATACAAGTATGGTTTGATGAGAGCTGCAAGGACACTGTCAGAGAGCTGCCGGGCTTGGAGCTCGGGATTTCAAATGTTACCTCATGACAAAGTTGGAAAGTGAAAAGATTGGAATTTTTTGCAAAGGTATTCAGATGGGTTACCATGACACTCTCCCACGTGCTGTGGAGAGACAGGGGATAATTGATACAGACAACCCACAGACACCCCATACCACTGTTGTGAAAGCGAGGACTGTAGATGCTGCAGATCAGAGTCGAGAGTGTGGTGCTGGAAAAGCGCAGCAGGTCAGGCAGCATCCCAGGAGCAGGAGAATCGACGTTTCGGTAAAAGCCTTTCATGCTGATGTACACGCACAATGAATAATACTGTGCAGGTGCACAGGGGTTATGGATAGATGGGTCTCCCAAAGTTATCACTACTGTCAGTCCTATTTCTGATGACTGAATGTTGGGTATGCATCTCAGTCCTTTGTGGATTATCGTGACAGGAGATTCCGGGTTTTGTATCTATCCTTGTAGATATAGAATAGGCGTGACCAATGCACACAACAGCTTTCACCCAAATCACAGGAGGCTCCCTGACTACAAACAGAACCAACGTTTACCATTAGCTTTAAACTTCATTTGCATAAGTTTCTAAAGGCTGGAACTGTAGCAGCCTCCTGGGGCTGAAACACAGGGAGATTTAAGAAGCAATTAACAAGAACACGAGAATATCCCGGGCACGCTGTACCCAACTGTCATGACAACAGATAATAAATGCCAGATCACTTACAGACTGATTCCAGTGTACGCTTTGTAGAAAAAAAGACACAGTCAAATGTCTTTAGATGGAGACTCAGAGAGTTTGGACAGAAACTCTGGAATACCCTCCGAGCAGGAGTGAAGGAAATCTCAGAGGGAGACAGAAGGGTCCTCTGCTGGGAGTTATTTCAGTGTGTGTATACAGTGGGAGTGTAAACACAGTCAGGATGTGAAGATAGGTGCTGTGGATTTCCCTTTCAATCATATACACACACAGAGGGTGAAAAGCCTGTTTCACCGTGTGTGTGTTTGAGAGAAGGAGGGAGACATCAAGGGAGAGAGTGCGAGAGCGAGAGCGCGATCGATAGCGATTGCAATAGAGAGCAAATGAGAGATAGAGTGTGTGTATGTGAGAAAGAGAGTAAGAGTGAGAGAGAGACAGATAGACAGACAGCGAGTGAAGGTGTGTACTGTGAGAGTCACGGTGATGAAAACTAATTGTCATCTATGCACTGCAAGTAAAAGGAAAGGCAGTCACTCCATCTCTCTCTCCCTGGCTTCCAGCACAGAGAGTGGGTGTGAAACCCCAGAGAAAAGGAACAGGATAAAGACTTTTCAGTTCACCTGCAATATCAAGCATCTGAAAACGAACCACTGAGCACCAACATCATTGTTACCAGGGTAACCCATCGCAACAGATGGAAGGTCACACAATCCATACATCACAATATCCAGAGTCTGATCAGGATATTGTTTCAGCACCGATCACCCTCCTGGGGAGAGAGGGACTGGATCCCCACCCTGTGCTCAGCACTGATCCCCCTCCTGGGGAGAGAGGGACTGGATCCCCACCCTGTGCTCAGCACTGATCCCCCTCCTGGGGAGAGAGGGACTGGATCCCCACCCTGTGCTCAGCACTGATCCCCCTCCTGGGGAGAGAGGGACTGGATCCCCACCCTGTGCTCAGCACTGATCCCCCTCCTGGGGAGAGAGGGACTGGTCCCTGACACACTGAGGAAGATCCGTACCATAAAACACCACCAGCTTCTGCCCCAATCCGCTGTGTTCCACCTCGCAGGAATACTTGGCCTGGGAATTTGGGTCAAACTCCATCCACTTGCGGATCTGGTAGGATCCATCGTGATTGGGTCGGATTCCAGTCGATTCTGAGTCATCAATCCTTACTCCACCCCGGAACAGATTCACCTCAATGGCCTGAGGGTAGAAGCCAGTGGCGATACAGGAGAGATCTTTATTCTCCCTCACAGGGGTCAGGGTTACAGAGGGTTTCACTAGGAGAGAGAGAGAGAGAGAGAGAGAGAGAGAGAGAGAGAGAGAGAGGTTAGATAGGGACACAGAGACTCTCAACCCCTCACCCCCACCCACCTTCCCTCCTCACCCACCCCGTCCCTTCCTTCTCTCCCTCGACCTCTCTCTCTCTCAGCCAAGGTCCCACACATCGGCCTCATTCCCGCTGTCCCTCCCAACACCCTCTACCACAGCCTGGCTCCCTGTACTCTCTCTGCCATCTACACCCCCGGCCTGTATCTCTCTGTCTTTCTTTCTCTCTCTCACTCTCACACTCACCATCTCTCCCAACAATCAGCCAGCCCCCTCCTCTCACACCCCCCCTCACTCGGCCTGCCACCAGATCTCACTCTCCCTCCTCACCCTCTCCTCCTCAGCGCCACTCTCTCTCCCACCACATAACGCTCGGCCTAAACCCATCTCCCTTCCCACTCAGACTCAGTCTCTCTCTCTCTCTCTCTCTCTCTCTCTCTCTCTCTCGCTCCGGCCTGAGCCTCTCCCTCGCCCACCCTCGTCTCCCCGGCCGGTCCGTCTCTCTCACCCTCCCTCTCCGCCTCCGCCTGTCCCTCTCCCTTTCCCTCTCTCCGCCTGTCCCTCTCCCTCACCCTCTCCCGCCCTGCCTCCGCCTGTCCCTCTCCCTCCCTGCCTCAGCCTGTCCCTCTCCCTCCCTCCTTGCCTGGGCCTGTCCGTCTGACTCTTCTTCCGCGCCTCGGCCTGTCCCTCTCCCTCCATCCCTCCCTCCCCACCTCGGCCTGTCCCTCTCCGTCTTCCCCTGCCTCGATCTGTCCCTCTCCATCTCCCCCCTCGGCCTGTCACTCTCCCTCTTTCCATGCCTAGGCCTGTCACTCTACTTCTCCCTCCCTCCCTCCCTCCCTGCCTCAGCCTGTCCCTCTCCCTCTTCCCAGATCCATGCCTCGGCCTGCCTCTCTCCCTCACCTTCTCCCTCCCTTCCTGCCTCAGCCTGTCCCTTTTCTTCTTCCTCCCTCCCCACCTCGGCTTGTCCATCTCTCCCTCCCTCCACACCTCACCCTGTCCCTCTCCCTCTGCGCCCCGGCCTGTCCCTCATTCCCTCACCGCCTGGGCCTTTCCATCCCTCCACGCCTCGGCCTGACCCTCTACCTCGCCCTCCCTCCCTCGGCCAGTCCCTCTCCCTCCCCACCTCGCCTGTCTCTCTCCCTTGATCTATCCTTCTCCCTCACCCTCCCTCCATTGCCTCGGCCTGTCCCTCTCCCCCTCCCTCCCTCCCGGCCTCGGCCTGTCCCTCACACTCTCCCTCCCTCCACGCCTCGGCTTGTCCATCTCCCTCCCCCACTTCGACCTGTTCGTCCCCCCCTCCCTCCCTCCACACCTTGGCCTCTCCTCTTCCCTCCACGTCTCAGCCTGTCCCCCTCCCTCTCCCTCCCTCCCTGCCTCAGCCTGTCCCTTTCCCTCCCTGCCTTGGCCTGTCCCTCTCCCTCTTCCTCCCTCGGCCT
Organism: Hemiscyllium ocellatum; assembly: GCF_020745735.1. Lineage (NCBI taxonomy): Eukaryota > Metazoa > Chordata > Chondrichthyes > Orectolobiformes > Hemiscylliidae > Hemiscyllium > Hemiscyllium ocellatum. The sequence goes on along the minus strand of NC_083435.1, from coordinate 46,022,880 downwards.
GTCCCTCTCTCCCTCCCTGCCTTGGCCTGTCCCTCTCCCTCTTCCTCCCTCGGCCTGTCCCTCTCTCCCTCTCTGCCTCGGCCTGTCCCTCACACTCTCCTCGCCTCGGCCTGTCCCTCTCCCTCCCCACTTCGACCTGTTCGTCTCCCCCTCCCTCCCTCCACACCATGGCCTCTCCTCTTCCCTTCCCACCTCGGCCTGTCCCTCTCCCTCTCCCTCAACCCCCCCGACTTGGCCTGTCCCTCTCTCTCTCCTTCCCTCCCCGCCTCGATCTGTCCATCTGCCTCTACCACCCTCCTACCCTCGGCCTGTCCCTCTCTCTTCCTCCCTACCTGCCTCGTCCTGTACCTCTACCTCGCCTTCCCTCCCTCGACCTGTCCCTCTCTCCGACCCAGTCTCGGCCTGTCTCTCCCTCTCCCTCCTTTCCCGCCTCGGCCTGTCTCTCTCTCCCACTCCCTCTCCCTCCGCGCCTCGACATGTCCCTCTCCCTCCCTCCCCGCCTGTCCCTTTCCTTCCATCCCTCCCAGCCTCAGCCTGTCCCTCTCCCTCTCTCTCTCTCTCTCCCCAGCGCCCTGCCTCGGCTTGTCCCTCTCCCTCACCCACTCCCTCCCTCCCCGCCTCGGCCAGTCCCTCCCTCCCTCAGCCTGTCCCTCCCTCCCCGCCTCGGCCTGTCCCTCTCCCTCCCTCGGCCTGTCCCTCTCCCTCACTCTCTCCCTCCCTCCGCACCTCGATCTGTCGATCTCCGTCTACCACTCAGCCCGCATCGGCCTGTCCCTCTCCCTCTCCGCCTCGTCCAGTCCCTCCCTCCCTCGGCCTGTCCCTCTCCCCCTCCCTCGGCCTGTACCTCTCCCTCACCCTCTCCCTCCCTCCCCGCCTCGATCTGTCCATCTGCCTCTACCACCCTCCCACCCTCGGCCTGTCCCTCTCTCTTCCTCCCTACCTGCCTCGTCCTGTATCTCTCCCTCACCCGCCCTCGCCTCTCCCTTTCCCTCCCTCCGCATATAGACTTGTCCCTCTCACGCCCTCCCCACCTGTCCCTCTCCCTCCCTCCCGCATCAGCCTGTCCCTCTCCCTCTGCGCCTCGGCCTGTTCCTCTCTCCCTCACCGCCTCGGCCTTTCCATCCCTCCACGCCTCGGCCTGTCCCTCTCACTCTTCCTCCCTCCGTCCCTGCCTCACCCTGTCCCTCTCCCTCCCTCCCCGTCTCGGCCTGTCTCTCTCTCTCTCACTCTCTCCCCTCCCTCTACACCTCGACCTGTCGATCTCCGTCTACCACCCGGCCCGCATCGGCCTCTCCCTCTCCCTCTTCCTCCCCATCTCGGGACTGTCCCTCTCCCTCTCCCTCACTCCGTGCCTCGACATGTCCCTCTCCCTCCCTCCCCGCCTGTCCCTATCCTTCCCTCCGTCCCAGCCTCGGCCTGTCCCTCTCTCTCTCTCCCTCTCTCCCCAGCACCCTGCCTCGGCTTATCCCTCTCCCTCACCCACTCCCTCCCTCCCCGCCTCGGCCTATCCCTCTCCCTCCCTCCGCACCTCGACCTGTCAATCTCAGTCTACCACCAAGCCCGCATCGGCCTCTCCCTCTCCGTCCCCATTTCGGGCCTGTCCTTTTCCTTCCCTCCCTCCCAGCCTCAGCCTGTCCAACTCCCTCCTCCCCGCCTTGGTCTGTCCCTCTCCCTCACCCTCTCCCTCCCTCACTCCCTACCTCGGCCTGTCCCTCTCCCTCCCTCCGCACCTCGATCTGTCAATCTCCGTCTACCACACAGCCCGCATCGGCCTCTCCCTCCCCATCTCGGGCCTGTCCCTTTCCTTCCCTCCCTCCCCGCCTCATCCAGTCCCTCCCTCCCTTGGCCTGTCCCTCTCCCTCACCCTCTCACTCCCTCCCCGCCTCGGCCAGTCCCTCCCTCCCTCGGCCTGTCCCTCTCCCTCACCCTCTCCCTCCCTCCCAGCCTCAGCCTGTCCCTCTCCCTCCCTCGGCCTGTCCCTCCCCCTCCCCCTCCCTCCTCACCTCGGCCTGTCCCTCTCCCTCCCTCCCCGCCTCGATCTGTCCATCTGCCTCTACCACCCTCCCACCCTCGGCCTGTCCCTCTCTCTTCCTCCCTACCTGCCTCGTCCTGTATCTCTCCCTCACCCGCCCTCGCCTCTCCCTTTCCCTCCCTCCACGCCTAGACTTGTCCCTCTCACGCCTTCCCCCGCCTGTCCCTCTCCCTGCCTCGGCCTGTTCCTCTCCCTCCCTCCCTCTGCCTCCCCTCCGCGCCTCGACCTGTCCCTCTACCTCGCCTTCCCTCCCTCAGCCTGTCCCTCTCCCTCCCTGCCTCAGCTTGTCCCTTTCCCTCTTCCTCCCTCCCGCATCGGCCTGTTCCTCTCTCCCTCTTCCTCTCTCCGTCCCTGCCTCGGCCTGTCCCTCTACCTCGCCCTCCCTCCCTCCCTCCCTCGGCCTGTCCCTCTCACTCCTTTCCCACCTCGGCCTGTCCCTCCCCCTCAATCTCTCCCTCCCTCTGCACCTCGACCTGTCGATCTCCGTCTACCACCCAGCCCGCATCGGCCTCTCCCTCTCCCTCCCTCCCCGCCTGTCCCTTTCCTTCCCTCCATCCCCGCCTCAGCCTGTCCCTCTCCCTCTCCCTCTCTCCCCAGCGCCCTGCCTCGGCTTGTCCCTCTCCCTCACCCACTCCCTCCCTCCCCGCATCGGCCTCTCCCTCACCCTCCCCATCTCGGCCTGTCCCTTTCCTTCCTTCCTTCCTTCCCTCCCTCCCAGCCTCGGCCTGTCCCTCTCTTGTCCCTCTCCCTCCCTCACTCCCCGCCTCGGCCTCTCTATCTCCCTCATCCCACGCCTCGACCTGTCCCTCTTCCTCCCTCTCCGTATCCCCCTCTCCCTCCCTCTCCCTCCCTCTCCACCTCTCCCTCCCTCCCTCTCCCCCCCGTATCCCCCTCTCCCTCCCTCTGTTTCCGCCTCTCCCTCCCTCCCCTTTTCCCCCTCTCCCTCCCTCCATATCCCCCCTCCCTCCTTTTCCCCTCTCCCTCCCACCCCGTATCCCCCTCTCCCTCCCTCCCTCTCCCCCCGTATCCCCTCTCCCTCCCTGCCTCCCTCCGTATCCCCCTCTCCCTCCCTCCCTCCGTATCCCCCTCTCCCTCCCTCCCTCTCAGTATCCCCCTCTCCCTCCCTCCGTATCCCCCTCTCCCTCCCTCCGTATCCCCCTCTCCCTCCCTCCCTCCGTATCCCCCTCTCCCTCCCTCTCAGTATCCCCCTCTCCCTCCCTCCGTATCCCCCTCTCCCTCCCTCTCCGTATCCCCCCTCTCCCTCCCTCTCCGTATCCCTCTCTTCCTATCCCTATCTCCCTCCCCGTATCCCCCCTCCCTTCCTATCCCCCTCTCCCTCCCTGTATCCCTCTCCCCGTATCCCCTCCCCCTCCCCGTATTCCCCCCATCCCCCTCCCCGGATCCCCCCGCCCTCCCTATCCCCCTCTCCCTCCCCGTAACCCCCTCCCTCTCTATCCTCCTCTCCCTCCCCGTATCCTCCCTCCCTCCCTCTGCATCCCTATCCCCCCAGTATCCCCCCTCCCTCCCTATCCCCCCACCTCATCCTCCTCTCCCTCTCCGTCCGTATCCCCCTCTCTCTCTCCATATCCCCCTCTCTCCACCCCCGTATCACCCCCCCTCTCTCTCCCCGTATTTCCACCCTCTCTCTCTCTCCCCGTATACCCCCCTCTCTCCCCGTATGCCCCTCTCTCTCTCTCCCCGTATTCCCCCCCTCTCTCTCTCTCCCCGTATGCCCCACCCTCTCTCTCTCAACCCCCCGTATGCCCCACACTCTCTCTCTCTCTCCCACCCCGTATCACACCCCCTCCCCGTATTCCCACCCTCTCTCTCTCTCCCCCCGTATCCCCCCCCTCTCTCCCCGTATCCCCCCTCTCTCCCCCGTATCCCCCCTCTCTCTCTCTCTCTCTCTCCCCGTATCCTCCCCTCTCTCTCCCCGTATCCCCCCTCTCTCTCTCTCTCTCTCCCCGTATCCCCCCTCTCTCCCCGTATCCCCCCTCTCTCCCCGTATCCCCCCCCCTCTCTCCCCGTATCCCCCCCTCTCTCCCCGTATCACCCCCTCTCTCTCTCCCCCGT